>NC_045437.1:146291173-146308431 GCF_002776525.5 Piliocolobus tephrosceles | reverse complement strand
TTCTTTCTTTCTTTCTTTCTTTCTTTCTTTCTTTCTTTCTTTCTTTCATTTTCTTTCTTTCCACCTTTTTTTCTGCCTTTCTTTCCGCCTTTCTATTTATCTCTTTATTTCCCTCTTTCCCTCTCTCCTTCCAATTTTTCCTTCCTTCTTTCCTCCCTCCCTCCCTTCCTGCCTCCCTCCCTCCCTTCTTTCCTTCCTTCCTTTGATTATTTTGACTTATTTTCTGATTGCTCTGTAATTCTGCTTGTTTTGGAGTTACCAGCCTTTTCTTAATCATTCTTCACCAAGATCTCCATTGTTTTTGACAACACTCTTAGGTATCAGACTCTCCACTCTCTGTTTCATTTAAGTTCAGCTCCCTCAGGTAGAGCTGTGGGGCTCTTTGGCTTTATAGAACCACAGCTAAGGTGGTTAAGCATGGAGACCTGCTATTTGAGTGACACCTTTGCTCCATACTATGTACTAGGGATACTAGCGATAAAAGTGGAAGTCTCTGGGTTTTGTTTTTTGGTTTTTTTTTTTTCTGTTATTGTTGTTGTTGTTGTTCCTTTTTGGCAAGGAACCTCTACCATCTGGGAAAGCTGGATATGAAACAACTGTGGTCTCAATATTTTCAGCCTGCTATGGTTTGAGTAGAGCTTTCTTTATAAAGATAGAGCTTGTCAAAAGAAGAGAGCTCAAGTTCTGTTGGCCATGTTTGCCTAGAATCAAGCTTCTGCAAAAGGTGTCTGGGGAGTAGTGAAAATGAGAAACACAGGCAGTCTGCCCTTACTTGAGTGAAACTGGAGCCTGACACTAGGATCTGGAAAGTGAGGTTACTATAACCTTCTCTAATGGGGTAGAGTTTCCATTACTTGGAGCTTATAAGGTGAAGGGCGTGTAATGGAGTAGGTCATGGCTTAAATGCCATAGGTCCACTTTTCTTACCAAAAGTTCATAAATTTTTCTTGAATAAATGTTTGCCATTGGTATATGCAATTATGATAATTTCTAAATACCTTAACAGTTGTTTTTAATAATTTCACCAGATACATTTTTTTTTTTTTTTTTTCTGGAGAAAGAGTCTGGTGGTATTCTTACTTCATCATTCTGGAAATTCTGTCTACTGTATTTTTCATTTTCTGCTTTCATAAAGAGAAGGTTCTCTTCCTTTACTATTGTTTATCTTAATAGTATAGTTCATATAAGAAAGGTAGGTGAAAGCTTGATATTTTTCTTAACTTACTGATTTTCAAGATGATGAAGTGTTTTTCTGTCATCCACCACATGTGACAAGTTACATTAAATATTATCCTAATGAACTCATTGATTTAAACATATTTGATGGCTTAAATCTATTATAACTATTATCATTATGAAGCTCAAGTTGTTCTATCCTTGGCCAGTGGGAGTCTCTTCAACTTGGCTTCTGAGTCTTTTTTATTTTTTGAGTATCTATATCTGTCTTATTTTATTTTATTTTATTTTATTTTTACACAGTAAGTGTATATATTTATGGGGTACATTAGATACTTTGATACAGGCATGCAATAAGCAATAGTCAAATCATAGAAAATGGATATCCATTCCCTCAAGTATTTATCCGGAGTCGTTTTGACATGACTTTGGTAATTTTTGATAACTTTCCTAACACCTCTTTAGTCATTTAAGTAAGTCTTGTTCTATTATAGATTTCCCAGAAAGCTTTTAAGCTAAATTCATCAAATTGTATACATTAAAGATGCATAGTTTTTGCATGTCAGTCATGTCTCAATTAATTTTTTTAAAAGATGCCCTTACATTTTATAGTTAATAGTTTGTGCCTTTTATACATGTGAGTTTTGCTAGATACAAAGCCCTCAGCTTCTACTTTCTTTCCTTGAATATCTTACATGTGATACTACATTTTCTTTTGTCATAAAGTCTTACTATCAGAAAGTCTAATGATAATTTAATATTATTTCATTAATAAGACACATGCTTTCATCTCCAAAAAGTCTAATAATTTTACCTGAAAGATACTGGTGTTGTCTATTCTGGATTGATATTCTGATCTCCATAGTATGCTCTTTCAAAATGTAATTTATATATATATATGTGTGTGTGTATGTATATATAAATAATTTCAAATGTATATAATATAGTATATATAATATACAATACTAATATATATTACATAATTCTATATCATATTTATAATAAATAGTATTATATTACATATGTTATATATGATATGCATATATAGATACACATATATTTGACAATTAAATGTTTCTTTTTAGCATTTGTTCTGTTCCTTTGCCTCATTTTTTCTTTAGGGACTCCTATTATATGTATGTTGAAATTTTTTTTGGCCTACTTTTTATATTTGACATTTCTCTAGGACACTTTTGATCTCAACTTCTTAATTTTAAATTCTAAGACATTCTCTTTTGTGTTTATGTGCTCTTGTGTTCTAGTTTAGTCTTCATTTCTTAAATTATTTATCCTTTTACTTATAATCCTTTCATAAACACTGTCATCTAAATATGAGTCTTCTCTAATTCCAATTTATGTTGCTCTTCCATGTTTTGTATCAATTTTTAATGTGTTTGAGAATTTTGGAACAGTGGACTGCAATTCAAATCTCCTTTTTGTACATGTCAGTCTGACATGAATTTATTGTCTGGAAGGGTGTTATTCTGCTCACTTTTCTCTTTTACTTATAACATCTTTGTATGGAAATTGCTATTCTGTCACTTAGTTTCTCTTTTCTTATTACATCTTTGTATAGAATTTGAACTTAACAGTTTTTGTTGTTTATTTATATGTGATTATCTTTCCAGAACATTCAGAATAAAGTGGGGTTCAGGATTATTTTTTTTTAATTCCACAGAACTTCCCCTTCTGTTATTTTGGTATAATTTTCAAAAACATGGTTGCTTGCTTCCTGAGATTTCCTGGCTTTGTTCCCCGTCCTCATTTTGGCCTAGACCTTCTTTTTGTTTCATTATTGTCTCTCTGTCTTGTTTAATTTTTATTGTACTCATAGCAAATTTTTTTTTCTCAATATTTGGCCCCATTTTAGAAAAGAATCCTGATAAGTCAGTATTAAGGACTTATGGTGGCTAAACTGCTTCAATCCTTTCAGTCTAGTTTAGGGAGAGACTCTCCCAGTTTTCTGTTTTTGATCTTAAATTGGCTTACTGTGCTTTCCAGTACATATCTGCTGGCTCTTTGGGAGTTGTCCTATTCTCAAGGGCTTTAAGTCCTACTTTGTTGTTTTTTCTTCTTTCTATACAGATGCCATTATCATGTGGGTCTTGGGACTGTAGGTGATTTGTTCCCTTCTGCTTGTATTTTAATATTTTGGGGGATATTTTGTCAGCTAATTGTGTCATAAATGTCCATGAGTTTCTGCTTCTGTTAGTTAGTTGGTTGATTTTTTAAATGTGGGTATTTGAAGTGGTTAATACCAATGCTGCCAATTCTGCCATTTCCCCAAAATCCTGCACAGTGATCTTTTTAAAACACAAGTCTATGACAAAAACAAGCAATGGGGAAAGGATTCCCTATTCAATAAATGGGCATTGGGAAAACTGGCTAGCCATATGCAGAAAACTGAAACTGGACCCCCTCTTTACACCTTATACAAAAATTAACTCAAAATGGATTAAAGATTTAAATGTAAGACCTACAGCCATAAAAACCCTGGAAGAAAACCTAGGCAATACCATTCAGGACATAGGCATGAACAAAGACTTCATGACTAAAACACCAAAAGCAATCGCAACAAAAGGCAAAATTGACAAATGAGATCTAATTAAACTAAAGAACTTCTGCACAGCAAAAGAAACTATCATGAGAGTGAACAGGCAACCTATAGAATGGGAGAAAATTTTTGCAATCTATCCATCTGACAAAGGGCTAATATCCAGAATCTACAAGGAACTTAAACATATTTATAAGAAACAAAAAAACAACCCCATCAAAAAATGGGCAAAGAATATGAACAGACACCTTTCAAAAGAAGACATTTATGCAGCCAACAAACATATGAAAAAAAACCTCATCATCACTGGTCATTAGAGAAATGCAAATCAAAACCACAATGAGATACTATCTCATGCCAGTTAGAATGGTGATCATTATCAGGAAACAACAGATGCTGGAGAGGATGTGGAGAAATAGGAATGCTTTTACACTGTTGGTGGAAGTGTAAATTAGTTCAAGCATTGTGGAAGACAGTGTGGCAATTCCTCAAGGATCTAGAACTAGAAATACCATCTGACCCAGCAATCCCATTACTGAGTATATACCCAAAGGATTATAAATCATTCTACTATAAAGTAACATAAACATGTATGTTTATTGCAGCACTGTTCACAATAGCAAAGACTTGGAACCAACCCAAATGCCCATCAGTGTTAGACTGGATAAAGAAAACATGGCACATATACACCATGAACTACTATGCAGCCATAACAAAGAATGAGTTCATGTCTTTTGCAGGGATGTGGATGGAATTGGAAACCATAATTCTCAGCAAACTAACACAGGAACAGAAAGCCAAACACTGCATGTTCTCACTCATAAGTGGGAGTTGAACAATAAGAATATATGGGCACAGAGAGGGGAACATCACACACCAGGACCTGTCAGGGGCTCGGGGGCAAGGGGAGGCATAGCATTAGGAGAAATACCTAATATAGGTGACGGGTTGATGGGTGCAGGAAACCACCATCGCATATGTACACCTATGTAACAAACCTGCACATTCCACACATGTATCCCAGAACTTTAAGTATAATTTAAAAACAGAAAAAAGAAAAAGGAAAAGAAAATGCATGGAATTTACAGGAAGATTGTTTTCAGGAAAAGGAAAAAAAAATGTATGTCAGAGTCTGAGATAGGGTAGATATTCACTATTTGTTAAAAGAAAGAATGAATAAATACATATACAACGTAAACTAAAAACAAAACAAAAAACACAGTATAAAGTCTAAATATGACACTTCCATGCTTTACAAATAATTTTTTTATTTTCTGTTATCCTTAGATGAAGTATGTGCTTCTGATAATGGCCTAGAAGAATGGTTCCTCAACTTTGCTCTCTACTGGAATTAGCTAGTATGCTTTTATCAATTCTGTTGCTCAGATTATACCCTAGACCACTAAAATTAGAAGCTCTAAAGGTGAGAACAAGCATCAGTATTTTTGACACTCTCCAGGTAATTTCAGTGTTTAAGGACCACTAACTAGAAGGCCCTTTACAATCTGATCTGGCTCTTTTCTACTCTATCTCTCTATTGTGATGCCCTTTAACAAGCTCACAGATAGTCCATGCTTCAGTCATATCCAATTACTTGTAGTTACCAAAATTCACTATCCCGTTGATGCTGTGGTCTCTTTGCCTATACTGGTTTCTTTGCCTAGAATTTTGCCTTGCCTCCAAATGACTATTCACCTGATAATCGCCCTATTATGTGTAGGTAGCAGATCTAAAGATTATTACGAGTATCTGGTTTTAACATAGGGCAAGGAGAATGGTCAATTCATTGTAAATCCAGATTTTGGTTTTTTTCTCTGTACTGGGTCCGGTGTTGAACCGTAACTAACTGTCTAAGCCAGTTTCTACTTGGAGGTGAGCCTTCACCTCTCTCTAGTTACCTCTGTGAGTTCTTGGAGATGAAGATTTGGTCTTTGGAAAGTTTATTGAGAAGGATGAGTTACTGACCACGACCTATACAGCGTGTTTACTTCTCTGGTTGATGATTTATATTCATAACACTGAGGCTGAAGTTGCAAATTAGACCTGCCACTTTAAAGTACGCTTGGCTTGGTTCTGGTATTGCGAGGAGTGGATTCTTATCAGCAGTTGCATTAAAACAGCATCAGAGACAAGAGCAAGCATATTTTTAAAATTACAGCTCTAAGGAGCCTTCCTGTTTTAGATTAAATCATGATTCCAAAGGCTAAGCCCTGGATTAAAGATTTTGATTTGTCTCCATATTCTCTTAATCAAATCTCTTTTTCCTAATTCTTCCATCCTTAGGAAAAATGAGAAACCACTTCTTCCTAATGGCTTTTATTATATCACATTAGGTCTCAATAGACAGCAGGCAATTCATCTTGGTTTGAAATCTGATAAACTTTTGGTGCAATCAAGGAACCACCTTGAAATTATTAAAAATAACATCGTAGATTCATTTTCACAGTTGTGGAAAGATGATCATATAAAGTCTGGAAGCATTTACACAAAAATAGTAAAAATTATTACCTTTTTGTGATGGAATTATAGGTGGTTTTAAGATTTTCAGTGTTCTCTGACTTCTCTGATTTTCTGCAATGAATATCTGTCTGTACATACAAATTTAAAGAAGTTAGGTATAGTTAGAGAATATTCCTCTAAGACAGCAGACGTTCTCTTTTTCAAGACTTTAGGTATAAACTTAACCAAAGAAGTGAAATATTTGTACACTAAAAACCAGAAAACGTAATGAAATAAATTAGACATGAATATACTCAAAGACATTTAGTGTTCATAGTTTGGAAGACTTGATATTGTTAGAACGTGCATACTATGCAAAGCTGTCTACAGATTCAATGCTATACCCATCAAAATCTCAATGGATTTCTATAAAAATAGGAAAAAAAATACTAAAATCCATATGAACCCACAAAAAACCCAAAATAACCAAAGTGATCTCGTGAAAGAACAAAGTTGATGGCACCAGACTTCCTAGTTTGAAGATATACCAGGTAACAAACCTGCACGCATACTCCCTGAATCTAAAATAAAAGTTGAAATTATAAATAAATAAATAAATTACATTGAAAACAAGCAAAATATGTTACAGAGCTACTGTAATTAAAATAGTATGATACTTGCATAAAGATGGACCTGTAGAACAATAAAAATATTAGAGGACCTAGATATAAATCCATGCACGGTAAACTGATCTTTGACAAGTTTGCCAAGAATATGTAATAGGGAAAAGTATAGTCTTTTCAACAAATAAATTGGATCCCTAGCTTACAACATAGAGAAAAATCGACTTAAAGTGGACTAGACTTAAACATAAGATCTGAAATTGTAAAACTTCTAAGAAGATATGGGGGAAAAATTTCTTAATGTTAGTCTTGGCAATGTTTTCTTGGATATGACACTGAAAGCACAGGCAACAAAAGTAAAAGTAGACAATTGGGATGACATTAAACTAAAAAACTTCTGCACGGCAAAGGAAATGATTAGCAGAGTGAAAAAGCAACGTGAAAATGAGATAAAATATTTGAAAACTCATTTATCTGATAAGAATTAATATCCAAAATATATCAGAAATTTCTATAACCAAGCAGCAAGAAAATTAATAATCAGATTTTAAAACTGGAAAAAGAACCGAATAGCTATTTCTCTAAATGTGACCACACAAATGGCCACTGGGTATATCAAAAGGCACTCAACATCACTAATATCAGGAAAATGAAAGTCAAAGCCACAATGAGAGATCACCTCACACCTGTTAAATGACTTTGTTAAAGTACAAAAGATAATAAGTATTGGCAAAGATGTGGAGAAATTGGAACCCTTTTACACTGTTGGTGAAAGTGTAAAATGTTGCAACAGCTATAGAAAATAATGTGAACTTTCCTTAAAAACTTAAAATAGAACTATCATATGATCCAGCAATCTCACTTCTGGGCATATATTCAAAATAATTGAAATCAGGATCTCAGAGAGGTATCTGCAGTCTCATATTCATTGTGGCATTTTTCACAATATTCAAGATATGGAAACAACCCAAATGTCCATCAACAGATTAATGGATAAAGAAAACGTGGCATATACATACAATGAAAAATCATTCACCCTTTTAAAAAAGTAGAAAATCTTCCCATTTGGGTGATAGATGAACCCAGAACACATTGTGCTAAGTGAAATAAGCCACTCATAGAAGAACAAGTATTCCATAATTCCACTTAAATGAGGTATCTAAAGTAGTAAAATTCATAGAGGCAGAGAATACAATGGTAGTTGCTAGGTATTGAGGGGAGGGGAAAGTAGGGAGTTGCTGCTCAAGGGGTAAAAAATTTCAGTTATGCAAATGGAAAAGTTATAGAGATCTAGTGTACAACATAATGCCTATAATTACCAATATGGTATTGTGCACTTAAACATTTGTTAAGAGGGTAGATCTCATCTTAAGTATTTTTATTACAAAAAGAAATAAAAACAACAAAATGACAAAAGAATATAAGGAAATTTTGGAGGTGATGAATACGTTCACTGTCTTGCTTGTGGTTGGTGGTACCGTACATTAAACATGCACAGCTGCTTTTATATACCAATTATACTTCAATATTAAAAATATTCCATTGAAGAATTTTTAGAATCTATTACCTTTTATATATTTTTTTTCATCTGAATTGGAGAAGCTGGAGTCTCTCAGAACAATGTACCCTGCTTCTTTTTGCTCCTTAATTCAAAAGACATCTCTAGTAAATTAGAGAGCAGATTTTTTTTAAAGTGGAGTAGTTAATTTCTCCAAGTTATTTTTATTCTCAATCTTATACCTGAGATAGATGGCACAGGACAACACAGAAGAGAGCACATGGTGATTCTTTGTCTGTTTGGTGTAGTATGGACCAGGTCACCTCACAGGATTCATTGGTCTTGTGCTGTTTCTGCCCCTCCAAGAAAGAATGGCTGAGGGGAAGACATTAATTACAGGTCAAAAGTGACAAGCCGGTGTTATTACAAATAACTGAAGCAAAAGTCTCACTTGTTTTTGAAACTCTATTGAAATCAAACTTTAATCACAAATTGTGAAATAGAACACAGGCAGTTAGGAGCTGCTAAAATATTAACACTTCTATTGAAACAGAAACTCAGGCATTTTATTATTTTCATGACCAACTCTGAGATTTCATAATTAAGTCTTTCAGTTTGATTTATTTAGACTCTAAGCAAACTTTCAAAGTGAGTTTGAGGGACTTTGTACTTGGAACATGAATGCATTGCATTTCCTGAGGCAATTTGGAACTAGGGTTTCATCATTTCAATGCCTTGACTCAGAAGCAGGTATTCTGAAAAACTTCTCTTGAGTATCCTAATTCATTAACTGTGAGAAGGACCTCAGACATTTTCCTTATCAGGGTGAATATTCAGAAGGGAGGGAGAGAGGGAAATATATTGTATTTAGGAGTGAAACTGTATTTGTCACAGCATATTAATTTATCTAGGTCTGTTCTCTTTGGCGTTACAAACACACATTTCTTATCTCCCATCTAAGCCTTTAGCTGGTTCTAAATATTTTCTCATTGATCAGAATGAGTGGAAAATTGCATTTCCCCCCACTGCTCCCAAAACACATTAAATAATTATGTATATATTCCTGTCACTCTCTAAGAGGTAGTTTGGCATTGAGGAGCACTGAATGTCACATAACCCTGAGATCCTGAGATTGAATATGGGGCGGATTCTCAGGATAATCTATGTTTGAACATACTATGTAAAATTTAACCAATTTTAAGGAATGGGATTGATTAATTAAGGAAGAGAATGAAACCTAAATGAAATATGACTCTAAGGTGGCAGTTATAACACAATAATCTTTTTTACTGGCAGAAGGAGAGAGAGGGATTATGAATCACATAGAATGTATACCTAATTATTTTTAATATGAGAGAGAGAGAGGTGGATTGGGGGGAGCAAGGTACAGGTGAGAAGGGAAAGAGAGAAATAGGGGTGAGAAAGAGCGAAAAGTCGAGTATCTCTATTTTAAAATATGGGGATTATTTTGGGATATCCATTTTGAGCATTTGAAAATGACCAGTTGACCTTGGTCATTTGACAAATCAGCTGCCAAATCTGGACCAAAATAAAACAGAGCCTGTCATCACTGTGAAGATAGAACATAAAGGCTAAGTAAGAAGAAAAAAAAAAAGAAAGAAAGGAAAAAAGAAGCCTCACACCAAGAGTATAGGGAAGGACTACCTGAACCCTCCCCACGTGCTCATCCAGTGAAGAATTAGGCTGCTTTTCTCTGAAGATCCAGGTGCTTTGCAAACTATTATTTGAGGAACAGTACAGGGTACCCTCAGCGTATCTCACTAATCATACGTGAGCTGGAGGAAGTGGCTAGTAAAAATCATTTAGCCTGGTGCACAGAAAATGAGGAATGTATCTGAAACATATAAAGCAGGGGTTTGGTCCTGAGAAGCCCTTTCTCCCTGAAGACAGAGCTGTTGGCAACATCTTGAGGCATGGTTAGGGCCATGATCTATAAGTAGAACTGGTCCTAGGCAGATGGTGAAGGGCAGCCATTTTTTTCTGCATCCTTGTCCCTCCATTTTGGTGCCCATCTCCATTTTCCCTCAGGTGATGCCCAGGTTCCTTCCCCTTGGTCACCTCTGACATGTCAGAGTCCCATGTGACATCCTCAACCAGCCTGTGTAGCTGTCCTGCTCTCGTCACTTTCCCCCTGATCAAAAGGGATCCAAAGTATGAGTTGATCCCATCCCTCTAGTCTTCCTCTCATCTTGCTGCTGAATAAAAGAGATTTCAGCCTGAGTTTTCAGTGTTTCCTTAACACTTTAAGATGTCTTTTTGATCTGTATGAATTTTTATAAGAGTCTGGAAGTCAAAATGCCTTAACAGAAAGGATGAGGGGTTTCAGTGTTAGAAGCCCCTAGTTTGAGTCCACATTAACTGCAGAATCTTGAGAAATCTTAATTAGTAGGAACCTCAATTTATTAATTTGACAAATAGAAGAAATAATTATTTATTTCACACAATAAAAAATAAAATATCATTATAGTTATATAAAATCCACTAATAAACTATTCAGCATTGAGTAATTGTTGTCAGAGTTATTATTTTCATCATGGTAGAATTCTTGACCAGCTAGTGAAAGAAGTATCTTTTTGACATAGAAAAGGGCTGCCTCCATCAAAGTTCTAATATCATATCTTATAGTAGCTACCTGTTCTACTGGTTTTAGACTTGCCTTAATCTGAGACTGAGATTTAAAATATGTACCAACCCTTTGTAATAGTTAATTTCTCTACAGCTTAGAAGCGGGGCCACGTTTGCTCTAGGGTGACCTCATGTTCAGATTATCAGTGTAACACTGAGCCTAGTCAGTAAACTTGGTAGATGGGGAAAAGATGAGGAATGGAATAAAGGGTGATTGACCTCTCAGATTTCTTTTGATGAGAAAGTTGACACTACATTTTTCTAATTAGTGTTCTAGTCTGGCTAGATAAATCAACAATGAATTAACAGTTTTTAAGCACATATACGGGTATGACAACTCTGTAGTTAACTCAAATCTATGTGCTATGTATTATTTTGCTGCATAACTCAGAATTCAGGAAGCTACCCATCCAATCAGTCTTTAGCTGTTTTATTTCAGTAACGAGTTTATGCAGAACCTTCCATATCTCTCATAAAACTAGAGCATTCATATAACCAGAAACACCCATATCAACTTTATATTGTTTTTGCTTTTTTCACATGGGAGTGGTACAAATCAACTCTGTTTTCTCAGAAAGTATCTGTTTGTTATTACTAACACTACACCATTTTCCATCCCTGATAATATGTACAGAATATTGATTCTTCTTGCAGTCAAATTCTTAAGATTTCCAAATTATAAATTGGCCACATTTCTGCAATTATGTCAACATGAAATCTCAAAGATATTTCCTCATAGATATAAAGCTAAAGTTTGTGGTTAGGTTTCTAATTGGAATCAGAAACTTTTTTATATCATTACAGTTTATCTGGGAAGACAAGATGCATAAAGCTCCATGATGAATAGCTCAACTTTGAGAAGGAAACGCTTCATCCTATTATCCTCTCTTATTTACCCTATGGGTATAGATTACTTCTTTTTACCAGGAGAGTTTTTTGTTTTCCAAGAAAGAAGAAAGTATCATTACAGGTATGATGACTATTTTGGAGAAATTTAGACCTGTAAAAAGCGATTGAACTGAAGTTTTCCTGGAATGGAATAGATGGATAGAGATATAATTGCCAAATCCAGTGCAATACATTGATTTACTCAAAATATATTTTGAGGTTGGTGTCTACATGTGCAGATATTCTTCTGGGCACTAAGGTTACAGTAGCAGATAAAAAAGACAAAAAGTTATTGGTTTCTTAAAGCTTACATTCTAGAGCATATCAGGAATCTTAAACTTTGAAATAATTGGTACAAGCTTTGGTGCTTGAGAAAGCCCCAGGAGGTAACAGGCTCCGTGTTGTCGGTGGTGTCCCTACCTCCAGCTTCTGTCTGTGAGCCAGGACAGGCTCTTTCTCCTTTCCCCCAACAGAAGTGCATTAAGGAGTGTGCACACCCCTCACTTTAGAGCAAATGGAAGAGAGGCAAGTGGAGAGTCTCACCCAACTTCCTTCTGCTTCCAGATGGCCCCTTCTCTGTCAAAGTGACAGAGACTC
Organism: Piliocolobus tephrosceles; assembly: GCF_002776525.5. Lineage (NCBI taxonomy): Eukaryota > Metazoa > Chordata > Mammalia > Primates > Cercopithecidae > Piliocolobus > Piliocolobus tephrosceles. Next base: position 146,296,010 of record NC_045437.1, on the reverse strand, counting down.
CTCTGTGCTTAGTCAGAATCCGTTCCATATTTAATGGGTCACTTGTTGTGGTATCCAGCATCATATGATGAAGGGTGGGGGCACATTCAATTTTTGCAATAGTACTTATCTTTACTAGATATCAAAGCATTTTCTTATTGTGGCGAATATCTTACTGGCAGATAATTTGGGGACCAAGAGAAAGTGGAGTGGAAAAGTGAAAGAAGAAAGTTCAATGAAGACTTGAATGATAGAGTTTCATGTGGGGCAAGACACAACTACTGGGTTCAGTCTTATTAAGCAATGGGATGAAGGCAGGATTGGTTGAACCAGTAGTGGGATGGAGAGAGTTGGGACTGAAGGATGGGTTGACTGTGATGAGTGAGCGGGAAAGCAAGTAATTACAGCAGTCCAGAAGGTTAGCAGGAGGGTGGAGGAATGTTTTCAGGCAAGACTGCCAAGTTTAGAGAGGGCATTTAAGCACCGAGGTGAAGGCTTGACAGCCTCTGATCTTTAAGAAAGGACTTCCATAAATTGGGAGTGGACTGTCTGCAAATGTCTTGAGTATAGCAGGCATATTTATCCTAGTGTCCTGGGATCATGCCTGATTCTTCTACAATGGGATCACAGAAGCGAACACTGGGCCCAGTATTTGAAATGTGAAAAACGCAAATATGATGCACGGATAGACAGCGGGCCATTACTGTGTCTCATACCATGCCACTTAAAAATTGCACCTCTATAAATAAAAGCAAATAAAATTGTACCACACTTATATGATCTTCTACTTATAGCCATAAATATCTGATTCACACACCTCCCTAAATGATAGGAATGGGGTATGATTTGGGAGCTTAACCCTTTTCTCTAGGTATATCTAAAAAGGCCCTTATAATATGCTATTCTTTAATTCTTTATATCTTTTCTGTCTCCCTCACAACCACCCCCCCCAACACAAACTGTAATTTTGCTGGTATTTTGTACAATAGGGATAGAATGAGAATAGTGTACTATTGTTTTTATTTTAACACTAAAAATTTGGAAGAAAATATTAATACATAAAGAAAATACATACATGCTTTTTAAACTAAATCAACTGAATGAAAACACAACCTCTCTCTCAGGTCAATAAAATATGTGCTCTTTTTCACCTCTCTGACTTGCTCTATCACTTTGTTCCTTTTCAGTGCCCCCCTCCCCACCAACACACACACACACACACACACACACACACACACACACACACAGGGGGTCGGAGGTAGGGAGGACTTAGTCTAAACTAAACTCATTAGGGCCTTATGACAATGCAATTTGAGTATCAGACTTCTTCTGCTTACTTTTCAGTCAGTTGAGGAAGGTAAATTGCTATAGTCTCAGGTTTACTATTCATTTAGTTAATGCATGATTCAGTGACTTCATTTAACTGGTGAATGTATTTTTGACTGATAAATTTATAGTTGCATCGATCTGGGATTTTGAATTCATTTTGACACACAATCTTTGAGACTACGCCACAGAACTCTTTTGTTTTTTTCCTGGTGGGTGTAAAAGCAAGCAAACAAACAATAAAAATCCTTCTGTAATGACTATAAAGATAAGTATTTGAAAAGACAGACACTTAAAAATTGTTTTTCCCTCAACATTCTGTCACACCTAGCACTATACAGAATATTTTTATTCAGAAGTAGTATTTAAATATCTGAAAGGTGGGGGAACACAGAAAAGTTTTAAATAAAATATCCACATTGCCATAGATGGAAAATGAAGTTTAAGCTTCAAGTGAGGTAGCTGAGGAAACAAGCTATATTTGAATAAAATACAAATTTGTAATGGAGAAGTGATAATCCCTTAGCTATATGTATTTAAATGTAATGCACACTTATCAAATCTGTGATTGGGTACTTAATCAACTAAAAGTTGTTTCGTTTATTCGCTCCCTCCAATGACTGGGGCCAGGTGGCCCTTACATGCCAAATACTTTGCTCTGCTGTCAAGAGAGAAGAAGAATAAGCATGGTCTCTGATAAGATGGTCAGGGGCTCACAGTCTAATGTAGAAGCCATTTAGAAAACAATGCTGTAGTGCAAGAGAGACGTGCCCCAGATGAATGGGAGGTCAGAAAGGTGGTGGCCTCTAGGGGCACTGGAGTTAGGAATGGTAGAAATGAAGAGAAACCCTGGGGAAGGTACAACTAAGCTGGTTCTTCACTGACAGGTTGCCCAGGTCAAGGGAGGAGGGGGATGGGAAGGGCATTTTAGGCAGAAAGGACACTGAAGTTAATGAGGTGAGAAACCTAATGTACAAACACTAAGAAGTAATACAGGGAGTGGAGGGAAACCAGATTAAGGAGAGAAGCAAATATCAGATCAAGAGCCTCTTCTCTCCTGTTAAGGAGAATAATTTAGTGCCAATGAGATTAAAGTGAAGACTGACAGTAACAGGGATACTAATTTTATCCCTATATATATATATATATATATATGTTGTGACATTGTCATTATTTTGCAAAATGTTTTCATGGACATTCCATTTGCTGTAAAGAAACTGGCAAGGCATAGGCCAATAATCCTGTCAAAATTAGGGATGAGAAAAACAGAGATTTAAACAATTTGGCCATGGTCATATAACTTGACAGCACCAGATTAGGCCTGGGATGCTGGTCTTATACCATAACTGGGGCAGACAACTGCCCATTGGTGTAACAGGGGCACATTTGCTCAAGGCCTTCTCTGTTTCCAGAGATCCAGGCCAGCCATTTTCTGACACACAGGGTAGTCAGAAGAATTTCCATTTCACATTTTATGTGCAAATTCATTCTCTTCACATGAGAGAAACAGAATAAAGAAAAATCCTTAAGAAACTGGCAGTCTAGTAACAATCATAAGAACTGGTACAATGACAAATTTATGTATTTAAGTGGTTATGGGAGGCCAAGCACCAAGCAGAGCATTTTGCATTTATTTCTCAAACAACCTCATAGGCAGGTACTGCTATTGCCCCCATGTTACAGGTGAGCAAACTAGGTTCAATAACTCATTCAGATCACCCACTGAGAAGTAGCAGAGTGTTGTGCGATTTATAGTGAGATTCATCCGACCTTGCAACTGGGTACTCAATTCTACCTGGCAAAACCACCTTTCTTAGGTACTGCCACTTGATTTATACAACACGTGTACTGCACCATATGTGAATTGTTGGTACTTAATAAGCCATATGGAGACTTCCTCAATTCCAAGATTTCTGTCGTAGAGGCTGTTGTTCCATAGATATAGGAATCCCATCCTAGAATGTTTACTCACTACTCTTTGGTCCTGTTGTTTAGAAAAAAGAAAAGAAAAGCCAGATGTCTTAGACTCTGGTGGAACTCGGTTTACTATGTGCTTACTCATCCAGCTTCAGGTGCTGGGGTCCAATAGAAATCTATTAGAAACTCTCGAATAAAAACCTAATGTACAAACCAAAAGAATGGTATAAACCTGAACATACTGAAAACCTGTCAGTTTTTAATGTTTGAGCTTCAGGTTTGCCTCCTGTTCCTAAGAGCCCATCAGAGTACAGGGCTCTCTTCTTGCACTTCAATGTATTTGCAGCTATACTTTCTGCCCCTCCTGTAGAGAACCCACAATCAGGTATTAAGACGTGACAGGATGATGGAAATGAGAAAGTAAAGATGGCACATGGGAAGGCAGTAATTAACCAGAATGCATATTTATCATAGTCTGTCATTGTTTACAAACAATATAATGATTCCTGATTGTAGAATTAAACTCCAGGCTCTAGTTTGCAATGCCAATCAAACAACCCCAGCAGGTGCAGATCAGCAGAAGGACTAACCAATAAGTGTTCTGTATAGAGGATGTATAGGAGCTGCAGACAGCCGGAGCATCTTCTGTCAAAAAGTAATCTTTATTGAAGACTTCTGAACAATCATTTTATTGGGACAGCTAATTTATGAGCCTCACTTTTGTCATTTGTAAAATGGGAATCTGGAAATCTATGTCAGAAAGTCCCAATTCTCCATTCTCACTCCCAGAAGTCACTATCATTTCTTGCCTGAACATCTGTAATGGTAGGCCTCCCTGGCTCAATTCTTGCTCATCTATAATCCAGACAGGAGGTTTCTTTTCTTTTTTCTTTTTTTTAACGGAGTCTTGCTCTGTCACCCAGGCTGGAGTGGAGTGGTGCAATCTTGGCTCACTGCAACCTCTGCCTCCTGGATTCAAGCACTTCTCCTGCCTCAGTCTCCAAAGTAGTTGGGAATACAGGTGTGTACCAACACATCCCACTGATTTTTGTATTTTTAGTAGAGACAAGGTTTCACCATGTTGGCCAGGCTGGTCTCAAACTCCTGACCTCAGGTGCTTTGCTCGCCTTAGCCTCCCAAACTGCTGGGATTACAGGTGTGAGCCACCATGCTTGGCCCTATAATCCATTCTCTAGATAGCAGCCAGAGGAACCTTGTAAAAAAAAATTGAATCATGCAATTTCTTGGAAAAATCATCATTTTTATTGACCTGGTGAAAAATTCTAACTCCTAACTATAGCCTTTGAGGCCCTATATGATTTGGCTCCTGTCTCCCTCTCCAGTCTGATCTTTGATCACTCCTTTTTGATCATTCAAACTATACAGGTCCCCTTCCTTCCTTCCTTCCTTCCTTCCTTCCTTCCTTCCTTCCTTCCTTCCTTCCTTCCGTCCTTTTTTTCGAGATGGAGTCTTGCGCAGTCGCCCAGGCTGGAGTGCAGTGGCGCGATCTCGGCTCACTGCAAGCTCCACTTCCCAGATTCATGCCGTTCTCCTGCCTCAGCCTCCCAAATAGCTGGGACTACAGGTGCCCACCACCACACCCGGCTAATTTTTT
>NC_045437.1:146289038-146291073 GCF_002776525.5 Piliocolobus tephrosceles | reverse complement strand
TTCCTTCCTTCCTTCCTTCCTTCCTTCCTTCCTTCCTTCCTTCCTTTTTTTCGAGATGGAGTCTCGTGCAGTCGCCCAGGCTGGAGTGCAGTGGCGCGATCTCGGCTCACTGCAAGCTCCGCTTCCCAGATTCATGCCATTCTCCTGCCTCAGCCTCCCAAGTAGCTGGGACTACAGGTGCCCGCCACCACACCCGGCTAATTTTTTGCATTTTTAGTAAAGACAAGGTTTCATTGTGTTAGCCAGGATGGTCTCAATCTCCTGACCTCGTGATCTGCCTGCCTCGGCCTCCCAAAGTGCTGGGATTACAGGCGTGAGCCACTGCACCCGGCCACAGGTCTTCTTTCTTTCCCTTGCATATGCTATCTTGTGTTTCTACCACAGGACCTTTGCATCTAGTGTTCCTTTTCCCTGTAAAGACTTCTATTAAATACATGATCTTCACAGGTTAGCTTCTTTTGGATACTAGTCTCAATCAAAATGTCAATTTCCCTGGCCATGGCATCTGAACACTATCTATTAAACTGCAGTCTTCTCAACCAACTTGCTCCACTACATACTCTGTTTTATTTTTCTTCATAGCCCTTATCACTACTTAACATTTTATGTTTTTGAGGCAGAGTTTCACTCTGTCACCCAAGCTGGAGTGCAGTGGCACAATCTCAACAACTCACTGCAGCCTCTGCCTCCTGGGTTCAAGTGATTCTTGTGCCTCAGCCTTCTGAGTAGCTGGGATTGCAGGCATACGCCACCACACCCAGATAATTTTTGTATATTTAATAGAGATTGGGTTTCTCCATGTTGGCCAGGCTAGTCTAAAACTCCTGACCTGAGGTGGTCCACTCTCCTTGGTCTCCCAGAGTCTTGTGATAACAGGCATGAGTCATTGCACCAGGCCCATCTTTCTTACAAGAATGTAAAATCCCTGTGGCCAGCTGTGTAACCATTGCCTAGAGAGTGTCTGGCAGAGATCAATCAAATGTTAGTTTAGTGCTTAGTGAATGAATGTGAAGATCAAATGGAGTGCAATTAATAAAAATGGTCTATAATCTAGTAAGCATTATTATACAAATACCAGATAACATGATTTCTCTTCTTCTGTTAAGCCATGGCTCTTCTCAAATCTTTGTCAGAATAAAAGAACATAATTTTCAGCCAGGAACTCTCTTTCAAGTGGGATCTTACCTTCCAGGAACTTAAATAACTTACAGTGTAATGAAAGTCAAGATTAGCACAAGAGTAGAATTAAATTTCTTACAAAAAAATGTAAGATACTGTGCATTTATTTTGCTAAGGTCACTTTTCTGTTTTGCACCAGGCTATGCTGCATAATTGTATGGATGCATGCATGTCACAAAGAATTATCAAACAAAGGGATCTTTATGGAATTACAGGAGAAGCATGGAAAAAGGGAATTTCAAATAGTGTTTACGAGAAGAGAGACCAAGACTGATGGCCTTGGATGTTCTACAGGCCCACAATTCCAAAATTGGACTCATCACCTTTATCCTCTTCCCATACCCCCACTCCCCAGCCTCTTTCCCTTCCCAGATCACCTGCCTCAGAGAATGAAAGCACCATGCACCCACCAGCTGCCCAAGCTAGACATCTCTGGGACCACGCTGCACATTTCTCTCCTCTCCTCACTGAGATCTGTAACTTCTACCTCCTGAATGCTGTGGAATCTGGCTTCTTCTTTCCATTTTCAGTACCAGTACCGTTGGCTACTGTTTCCTCTCACCTGACTGTTTTAACAATATCCTAACTGGTCCTTGACTCCTCTGTCCTTTCTTATAGCAATTCATTCTCCACTCTTTCTAGACACACTAATGATCTGGTCACTCTGCTGTGGCTCCTCATGTCCTCTTTAACAGGGAGACAAGACTCCATGTCTCACCTTGGCCACCCTCACACTCACTCTTTTTTTTTTTTATTTATTTTATTTTTTTTTATTATTACACTTTAAGTTCTAGGGTACATGTGCATAACGTGCAGGTTTGTTACATATGTATACTTGTGCCATGTTGGTGTGCTG
>NC_045437.1:146284617-146288638 GCF_002776525.5 Piliocolobus tephrosceles | reverse complement strand
TCGTTGATCTGTTTAATGTTGACAGTGGAGTGTTGAAGTCTCCCATTATTATTGTATGGGAGTCTAAGTCTCTTTGTAAGTGTCTAAGGACTTGCTTTATGAATTTGGGTGCTCCTGTATTGGGTGCATATATATTTAGGATAATTAGCTCTTCCTGTTGAATTGATCCCTTTACCATTATGTAATGGCCTTCTTTGTCTCTTTTGATCTTTGATGGTTTAAAGTCTATTTTATCAGAGACTAGGATTGCAACCCCTGCTTTTTTTTGTTCTCCATTTGCTGGGTAGATCTTCCTCCATCCCTTTATTTTGAGCCTATGTATGTCTCTGCATATGAGATGGGTCTCCTGAACACAGCAGACTGATCGGTCTTGACTCTTTATCCAGTTTGCCAGTCTGTGTCTTTTAATTGGAGCATTTAGTCCATTAACATTTAAGGTTAATATTGTTATGTGTGAACTTGATCCTGCCATTATGACATTAACTGGTTATTTTGCTCGTTAGTTGATGCAGTTTCTTCCTACCCTCAATGGTCTTTACATTTTGGCATGTTTTTGCAATGTCTGGTACTGGTTGTTCCTTTCCATGTTTAGGGCTTCCTTCAGTGTCTCTTGTAAGGCAGGCCTGGTGGTGACAAAATCTCTAAGCATTTGCTTATCTGTAAAGGATTTTATTTCTCCTTCACTGATGAAACTTAGTTTGGCTGGATATGAAATTCTGGGTTTAAAATTCTTTTCTTTAAGAATGTTGAATATTGGCCCCCACTCTCTTCTGGCTTGTAGAGTTTCTGCCGAGAGGTCTGCTGTTAGTCTGATGGGCTTCCCTTTGGGGGTAACCCGACCTTTCTTTCTGGCTGCCCTTAAGATTTTTTCCTTCATTTCAACTTTGGTGAATCTGGCAATTATGTGTCTTGGGGTTGCTCTTCTCGAGGAGTATCTTTGTGGTGTTCTCTGTATTTCCATCATCAAAGACCAGAAGCAGATAAAACCACAAAGATGGGGAAGAAGCAGGGCAGAAAAGCTGGAAATTCAAAAAATAAGAGCACACTCTCTCTTTAGCCACCAGTCAACTACTGTTAGCTCCCCAAAGGCAGTATGTTTTCTTTCACCCCTGGCCACAGAGCACACTATTTTGAATGTCTCATACAATATTTGTGGGTCTGTTTTCCCTTGACTCACCTTTATTTAATTAACACTTTTGTCTAAAGCCAGATGCCGCTTCCTCCAGAAAGACTGCCAGAACTTCCCCCGCTCTCCAGAGTCACACTGGGTGCCCTAGTTTTGCAGAGTTTTGTAGCCTTAAGAATGATACTTTGTTTTCTTATAATACTATTCAGGTGTTTCATCATTTGTTTTCCAGATTCTGCTTGGGAATTGATTCCGTTTTCATGGCCTACCCTGGCATTTTTCATTTTACCTTTTTTTCTCTGTCTTTTCTCTTCCATTACTAACTCCTTCTTTGCTTCCTTTACTGTCTCACATTTGCTCTCATAATTGTTATTATGGTACTAGTATTTGTAGTTGCATTTCTTTGTCTTCGGGTTTTCATTGCCCTCACTGCCGTCACTCTCCTCACTTCCTTTGTCTCTACATCACTCTGTGACTCCCATCACTTTGGGCCACATTCATCAATATTACAGTTTTTAAACTGAATGATTTAATATTTGCCAGCTAATCAATCTGAAGAAGATTTTGCACCACTTTTGAGTTTTCAACTAAAAATGTTACCATCCCTTTCAGGAATTCTCATTGCCATTAGAGTCATCATGATTTGATGAGAAAGAGAAAATTTTCTCCCTGGTTAAGATGGGAGAGAAGAAGGGAGAAAAGTCCAGCCACCAGACCTATTATTATTATTATTATTTAGAATCATTCTCTTTTGGTTTCTTAAAAAACAAAAGTCCTTTTCATTAATTTTTCCAAATGTTAGCAAATGAGAGTATATTACCCAGTGACAATTACATCAATGCAGATAGAAGAATATATTTAAAAAAACAAAAAACAGAGACATCTCTCAGTCTGGCTCCCAATGGTTACCACAATGACCATACTATTTATGTTCCATGCCCTCTGGTCTTGAAGTTCTTAGTGCGAATTTACGTAAGTGGCACACCCTTGCTTTCACTGGTCACTGACTATATCTGTCAACACTTGAAAGCCTGTGTTAAGTGAATAAACCATGAAGATAATAGTGGATTCCATACTTGGTGGGTGTTTTTCCCAATCAGAGGGAATCAAGCAATCTTGTGATGTTATGCATTTGTGTGAAATTAATGTGATTTAACAATCAAAGACAAATCATATATAAAGGAATAGCAATCAACTGTTATCACAATGCACAATTTATCCCCTCTTTTAAAAATTGTACTGCTCTTAGAGTCACTGCAGGTCAAATATGGCAATCTTTGTCCATGAGCCAAGAGGAGGAGACTTTTATATTATGGACTTGTGCATCAGTGGTGTTTTCCTAAATATTATCAATCTATGCAAATGGGATTAATTCTTTGGTAGAAAGCCCATGTTGAGGATACAAAATAGAGATATTAGTTAAGTGATATGAAGGTGGGTTTTGAGTAGACTGCCTATTGAAAGACAAGCAGAAGAAGCAAGGTATTATTTATATAGTTATCTCTATTGAATTTGCCTTTTATTTTAAGTGTTTACATACTGTGGATAATATTAAACATGCCAATGTAGGTATCAAAAGCAATCAATTATCTTCTAAAAACTTATCATTCAATGGGCATTGAGTATTTTCTAGGCACTGTGGTCATGCTGTGGACAAATCATATCATTCAATTCTCACTCTGCTATTAAAGAAGCATTGTTATTTCCAACATTTTTTAATGAAGAAGCTGCAAGTTACCAGCAGAGCTGATTCCTATTTCTTTGATTCAAAGCCCAAGCTCTGAGCCACTCACTGGGCTTTAGTGCCTGCTTTTCTATGGAAATTCTGGGGTCACACTGACAGAGTCTTCATCACAGCTCCACTTCTGAAAGACTTGGGTTAGTTGCTGACCTACCTGTGCCTATTAGCTTTTCTGAAAACTGTGCATGACAAGAGAGTCTGATTCATAGGAACATTATAAATCTCAAATAAGCTTCTGTAAGGAAAGTGCTTAGAACACAACTGACATGTAGTAAACATTCAATATAAAGATGTCTATTATTTTTACATAATACCAATATAGGCTCTGCCTATATGGGAAAAACATTTAGTTAGCTCAATCTTTGCTCCATTTAAAAATCCTAATTAAAGGAATAATGACTTCTTAGTAGCTAGTCAGCAGAGATACATGTTCAGGCAGAGCTGCTAAATTTTGTCAGTCTTTCTATTCTGTTATCATGTGAAGATAGTATGGTGAAAACGAGGTGTTCTTTCCATTTCGTGAAAAGTGAAATGACAACTCAATTTCCTTCATCTACTTTCACCGGGCTTCTTCTGGAAGTTATTGTGAATATAATGGCTGGGTCTTTGCCCAATACATTCCTGTCAGAAAGGCACCATTTTTCTGGAGCATTACAACGTAAGTGATGGAACAGGCACTAATCTTGAAGTTGGATCTACCAAAAATTAAATCCTACTTTGGCCTTTTACTAGTTTTCTGAGCCATGAGAAAATTAGTAAAATTGTATGAAATTAAGTTTCCTCATCAATAAAATAGGAATATTTATTTGAAAGCAGCGGTTCTTAGCTGGAGGCAATTTTACCCCTAGGGGACAGTTGGCAATATCTGGAGACATTTTTAGTAGCCTCAACTGAGGAGGGGAAGTGCTAATGGCAATAAATGGATAGAGGCCACAGATGCCGCCGTACATCCTACGTTGCACAGGATGGTCCCCACAAGAAACGATTCTGCCCAAATGTCAATAGCACCCTGACTTAGAATGTTGTTAGAATAAGATAAAATATAAAGCACTTTCTATCACACATGACGTGTGATAGGTGCTCACGTTCATTAATCCTGCTAGTTCCTCTTCTTCTTCTTCTTCTTCTTCTTCTTCTTCTTCTTCTTCTTCTTC
>NC_045437.1:146229654-146284607 GCF_002776525.5 Piliocolobus tephrosceles | reverse complement strand
TCTTCTTCTTCTTCTTCTTCTTCTTCTTCTTCTTCTTCTTCTTCTTCTTCTTCTTCTTCTTCTCCTTCTTCTCCTTCTTCTCCCCTTCCCCTTCTCTTCCTCCTCTTCCTCTTCCTCCTCCTTTTTCTTCTTTCTGCCACTTGCTAGGCATTGATCACTAATGTGAGTTTCTAGGTTTCCCTCTCTGTTGGGCCCGAGTACTGTGATAAACTAATTCACACTGAGATGTCTGAGATTTATTCTTCTCCCAAAAATATATGCAGTTTAAAAAGAAAGTCTTTTAGATCTTGATTATGAGTAAATCCCTGTGATGGAAGGTCACCCATTCTGGCATCTGGGAGCATTTATTCTTCTCTAGCTACCTATTTGCCCTAGGAGGTAGACATTAAGCATTGCAATTTTTACCTCCCTTTGCTGATTTCAAGGATTCAATGAAGCAATACAAGTAAAATGTGTGGCATAGGATAGGTGTTTGATAAATGTAGATCGGTCTTATCACATACATAGTCTCTTTCTTTCTCTCGTTCTCTCTCGCCTTACTGGACATTAGGCATGTGATCATATTTCAGGAATCTTCTTTCTCCAGAGTACCCTGTCCTGTGTTTATCTTCACTGTATTCAACAACGGACTCTTTTTCAGAGCTTTTTAATTCCTTTTCCCAGATGACAGATTGTCCAGATGTGAAACACTATCCAGCTGATTTTGCTGTATTTACCTTCTGCCTAAGTGGCTTTGCACCTTCCCAGCTGTATATCTGACACCCTTTCTTTCTCCAAGCTGTGTTTCCTCATTGTAAAATGAGGGCCACTTGTGGCCTCTCAGGTCTCTTCTGGGTCTCACACGATTCTCTTTTCAAACCACTGCTGCGGTCATGTGGGTCTGCCAGCACTGAAATTCTGCATGAGCATCCTGATTGGTCTTATCATGGCCGTGCTTCTCATGCATTCTACATTTTCTGGTCAACCCTCACTTCTTCCAAGTAGTTTATGACTCATAAATGTTTTAAGATAGTTCTTTTCCACCTGCGTTTCTCACAAAATTCACAGGGTTCTGTAGCTCTTGAACAATTGCTCTGAATTTAACTTTTTTTTTTTTTTAACCAGAAGGATTAATAGAAGTTTAAGTTTGCATTTGCCAATAAACCATAGATTGTTGTAGATTGGTTACTCTTGTCACACAGGCTGGAGTGCAATGGTGCGATCTCTGGTCACTTCAACCTCCACCTCCCAGGTTCAAGTGATTCTCCAGCTTCAGCCTCCCAAGTAGATGGGATTACAGGTGTCCACCACCATGCCTGGCTAATTTTTGTATTTTTAGTGGAAACGGGGTTTCACCACGTTGGTCAGACTGGTCTCGAACTCCCAGCCTCAGGTGATCCTCCTGCCTTAGCCTCCCAAAGTGCTGGGATTCAGGCATAAGCCAGCCTGCCCGGCCATATATTTTTTCCCTGTTGGAGGAGATATCACATACTGGTTGGTTGTTGAGTATTCATTAAGCAATATTAGCAAATATTATATCTTAATTCACTAGCAAGGGTTTTTTTTTTTTTTTTTTTTTTTTTTTTTTTTTTTTTTTTTTTTTTTTATGAGCTAATTAAGTGCACACTTCACACATTGGTGATTGCTACCAAGGAAGCCCTGATAGAACTGAGTAATGGTGGAAGGATACAAAATGTCCCACACATCAGGAAGAGAACCACTGACACTGTATCCTTCAGGTAGTCCTTTTCAATTATTTTCAATGGGCAGAGGGAAGGGAACTTAAATTTTATATATAAATATAATGATAAAAGACCTAAGAAAGCCTGAGCTTTTAAGTTATTCAAATAGCTGGTTACTTTTAGAAGTTATTGAAGGGCTGGAATCACTGGGGCAGTCATGTTTAACGTCAATATTTAAACTCTTTCACTCTGTTAATACTTTTAAATATCTCTCAGAAAATTTTCATGTTTGGATATTGTGTGCACTAAATAAAAAGCAGATGCTTTGTATTTAAAAAGATCTGAGTTTTAATTCTCACCACTTGTCAACTTTGTAACTTTGGATCAGATAATTAACCACTTTTAGCTACAGTTTCTTCTTCCATGAAAAGAAAAGAATAGCATCCTAACGGACTAAGAGATTATTACTAATTCACCATTCACTAACAGGATTATTGTGAAGATAAAATTATGTAAAGTGCTGAACACAATAACAAGACACAGGAAGTTCTCAATAAATAATATCTATTATTAGAATTTCACCAAGTTTCTGGTTTGGAAGAGTTCACTGTTACCTTTTTCACTTTTGGAATCACAATGCACAATAGGTAGCAAGGGAGCTACAGTACATCTTTTGAGGTGTTAGTCAAATATGTTGGGACTGGTATAGCAAAGCAGTTACCATTCCAGAGAAGAAACAGGTTACCTACAAAGTAGCTTAGCAATAGTAATAGTAATAGTGCCTGTCCCCTAAAGCATTGACCAGTATTAGTGCTAGACTTGCATAGGTGCTCAGAGGATAAAAAGGGTGCATTAAACAGATAGTAAGTGCATTTACATGAATTTAATGTAGTGTTCAGGACTCTGGTTATAACATAAAATTTACTCCCAATAGATTAAACCAAAAGATAAAATCATAAACCTAGGGATTGGGCCCATTTAAATACTGCTAGATATAGGTCTCTGTCTCTTCACTATTTCCCAGCTTTGCCTGTCTCACTTGGCTTCTTTCTGACTGAAAGTCCTCCCATTAGGTATGGAAGATGGCAATTGGGCTCACATACCCCTAGCTTGGCAACCTCCCAAATCGTAGAGCACATATGACCCACTGTATTTCACCAGAACAGTCCCAGTGAGGACTTGGATTCACCCGTCCTGAGTCTCATGCACTTACCTGAATCACCCATTATGGTCAGGGGGTGGGGAGTACTCTGTTCAAATATGGGGGTGCCGTGTGTACTCTGAGAAGTACCACCACCATGGTTGACAGTCATTTAAGGGCAATGTGAAATAGGGAAAGGGAAAGAAGGAGGCTTTTACTGGAAGAATGGAACACACAAACTCTGTAGTTAATACATATACATTGCATTTTAAGAGACAAAAGATGCCGAGATATTGATTGCGAGGAGCTGCAGGCTTTGAGAGACTTGTTCCAATTTACAAAAAAAGTCAGTGAAAAGAAAAATGAAAAAGGAAGTCTTTAGGATGAAGAGGACCAAGTAGGAAAAGGGATCAGGATGAGCTGCAGAACCTGAAGTAGGCAAACAAATATGTTTTGGGCAGAAGTAATCAAGTGTGATCTTAGCCCAAAACAGCTGAGACTAAGATGAGGAAATAAAATGAGGAAGAAAGCAAGAAAAAACCAAAAATTACTTGGAAAGTGGAATACATGTGTCATCAAGGAACACTTAAAAGAGCAAGGCAGTTATACAAATCATCGCATTGCTCTAAAATCTAACAGTGGAAGCTCCGGAGCTGAGAGGGTATGCCTGATCATTATCAAATAGGGAAATTATATAAATAGGAGCCATGGGCTAAATGGTTAAGGAAGTTAATTTTTTTACCTAATTGTTCAATGCTTTAGGGATGTTTATACTAATAAATTGCTGAGTGATGGTCAATTTATATGTATACACATGTATTATATATATATAATATATACACACATTTTATGTATAATGTATATTTTATATATATAACACTATATATATATATATAAAATAAATGTAAAACACTTTTAAAGTTCTTGATAGGCCTGTAGATTTTGCCATCTTCCTCTCTGGGTCAGCATGTTTTTGTCATATGTACATTGACTGTCTAGCAATATGCCTAAATATTTTCCATTCTAATGTCTTTTGCATGTCAGAATTTTCAATCCATTTCTCTTTTTGGGTGAAAGGTTTACTCTGTCACACACACTTTCACACATTCTAAACTAAACTTTGCTTTCTGTACATAACAGGCTTCCTCTCCCATTCATTTATCATGCAGCTATTCAATGAGCATCTGCTACTATACGCCCTGGCATGCTGATCTGTGTGTGCCCTGGAGCATAGTCTGGAATTCAGAAGGAAACAAGCACATCCCTTACGGTCTAGTGCGGAAAACAGACATTAAGCCAATAAACCTAGAAACCCACCCATGTTTATACATTATGGTGCTGTGAAAGCAAAGGGCAGGAGGTTGAGGCTAGCTTGAAAGTAGAAAGATGCATGGCTGGTAAAGGGAAGATCACACACAAAACCTTGAAGTATAAAAAATGGCTGGCAGGGCAGGAGCTGAACTGAGGTGATTTTTTTTTTTTTTTTTTTAATCTTCATTTCCTAGCTTGTGCAGTAGAGCACACATTCCTGCAGGTCAAGAGTGTCTTTCATTTCTTTTGCATCCCTCGCAGGGAGTGTCCTGGTTATTAAGGTGTTGTCTCTCAGCGCCAAACACATCCCTTTATACTCTATTTGTGATGCCAGGACTGGGATTTGGGTTAACCACGCAGGCTAACTACACTTTTCCTTTGCCTAGCTGGCTTTCTGTTAGGCTCTGTCAATAGGGGGTGCTAGAAGTAGACACTAAAACATGGGAAGAATTCCTTGCTTGCTCCTATCAGCGTCAACTCAGCTTTTGTTTACTCCAAAAGCAATTGGTTCCAGTTTCCCTTTTTTCCCCTCTATAATCCCCAGAGCCAGGCTGCTTCAGAGACACCAGCACCAGCAGGCCACATGCCCTCTTCAGATGTCTGGGTCCAAGCTCCACACAATGCCTCCTCTAAGATTTAAGGTTCTAATAACTGCATCTTCTTTTACTTGTCTCCTTAGACTTAAGAATGGTAACCACCTCGTGTAGCCACTATCTTTGTCTCTTTACTACTACCTGTTTGCATTTTCACTTCTCCCATATCTGTCTAACCAATACTTATGTTAAATTCTCGCTGTTCAGGTAACTGGTGGGGTGCCTGTGTTCCTGACTGACTCTGATGGATGCATGGATAGTTTAACTGTCTGTTCTTGCCCATACTAACCATCTCTCAGTAGAAGCTCCCACTGGGCCCCTCCAAGGCCAACTGTTCATGAGTTAAAAAGGTCAACTGCAAGCAAGAAGCGATGATTGTCAAGCTTGAAGACACACTTTTTTCAGAAGCTCTCATAGCCTGCCTGTTCCCAATCTGTCAGTATGCAATATCTTTTTCAAGGTTAGCAGAATTATAAAAACATCAATTTGGCCATTATTGACTTTTCAACTGGGATACCAAGAAAGCCTTTCAGCAGCCTCGATAAATTAAATCTGGCCACCTAGCTCCCAGACTGGCAGGCTCCTACATCATTGACAGAGAAGACAGGGAAAAGCAGTTTTCCCAGCTGTTGCAGTAAATGATGTGCATTGTGCTCACAGCCATTAGCAGGTGGAAAATTTGAAGTGTGGGTACATTGCAGAGCTGCCTCTTTTAAAAATGCATAAGCACTTTGTGAGTTTGCTAAGTCATGTTTCACTCAGCTCAGTTTGAATTTTTCATAGAGGAGAAATATTCTGTAGTCTTTCCTGTTTAAGTTCTTCTTTATCAGTAAGAACTGACACAGTGAGGTCTATAGTGGAAGGGGCCAAGTCTAATCATACCATTTGCTTGATTAGTCCTCAGTTTTTCTAAGTTGTAAAATGCTTGAAGATTTAGGGCTTAATATAACTGAGTTTCCTGCCTCTCCCTGTTTAATCCAAAATGCAAATTCTTTCCCATGCTGGATTTGAGTTTATTTGATGTGTTTTCAAGTAAATTTTTATCCTGAAGAGCTCATCCATTTGTGAAATTTTAAGCATTGCACTGTAAAGACTCCTTTTTCTCCAAAAACATCCCCTGTTCACATACCATGTGCCACACACAATATGTGCTTGTGGTCACTCACTCACCATTCCTATGCTGAGGCAGACATTACTAAGTACTGAATACACATTTTCCTGATGCATCCAGCTGTAACATCAGTGTCATTACTAATGTGATATTCCAGCTAGACCTAAGAATTAGTTGTGTAGTGTACTGATGAAAACATTATAATTATACAGCAAGCCCCTGACTTGTTTCCTTCATATGGAATAGTGTCAGGATTGTAGTAGAACAAAGATGTATAACTAAATGGAATACTTAGTGTGCCCCAAATTATGAAACATCCTTTACATTAGCTACCTCATTTAATTTTCTTCAAAGCCCTGTGAAGAGAATACTATTAACAGCCTTATTCTTCAGATGAGTAAACTGAGGCTCAGAGAGTTTAACTAATTTATGTAAGGTCTCATAGGTGACAAATTGTGAAGCCTGACTCTGGCACCTGAGACCTGCACTGCCATGTTATCAACTTGATACAATTCAACATATGTGTTCAGCTCATTCATTGATTATTCATCAAACATTTATCAAGCCGCTCTTATGCAGCAGGCACCAAGAATCATATTCAACAAATTCAGCAATGACTTATTAAAAAACAAGGTAGAGCTATTAGGCTCTCTGACCAGCAACTAGATAATAACTCCCCAAACAGGCAATAGATTTCCTGCTTTTTTAATATCAATAAATCAGACTTTTCTTGGAATGAAATGGTTTTCTTCCCACATCTGGCTAATCAATTGTAACCTATTTTCTCCCCAAATGGAGAGAATTATTCCAGCCAGTATTGAAACCTCAGCAAATTGGAAGCAAAATACGTTGCAATTTGAAATACCAAGGTATTTATGAGATCGTTATTTGCTATAATTGGGGGGATTCTAGAATACTTTGTGTTACAGAACTGACCTTTCATAGATCTTTCCATACTTTCCAAGACTTGTAAGCACATCACAGTGGGACTGCAAGGTCAAAGGGGTCTGGAGCTTACATGTGTCATTTCTGTGTTCTGATTTAAAACCTCTTTGCTTGTAATTAGGTTCTTGGGAAGAGAGTAGTGAGGCAGACAGTGCTCCTAGAAAAGATATGGGGTGGTTATCTTCTCACGTTTGATTATTTTTCAAACTTCGTAACGACTCTTCATGTAGGACTACCTTTGGGCTGTAATACTATTAATCCTATAATATTGGATGAGCTGGATGGGGCCGTTCTGATCCTATCTTTCTCTTTTGGTTTAATATAATATATAGACTTCAGAAGCCATCTCATAAATTATCTTGCCAAAATAAATGGCAAGTAAAACAGTCAAATGTTCTCATAAAATCTTGAAACACGGCAGCATGACAACCTCCACTAGAATTAAGTTGTTCAATTTCCCTTTGATAGTGATAGTGCCCAGAATAAGTAGAAAGCAATACTTCTGTTTGATAGCAGGAGGATCCCACATGATATTTAAATACATGATCATCCCAGCAGTTCAGGAAGGAAATAACTGCATCATTGGCAGGTTCCTGGCTTGGCACATAGTGAGGACTTCATGCAATTTTCCACATGAATATACAGAAATCCTTCACATGATGGTGTTTGTGTTGTTAAAATAACTTTTGGAAGACTGGGTGTGGTGGCTCACACCTACAATCCCAGCACTTTGGGAGGCTGAGGCAGGCAGATCACTTGAGGTCAGGAGTTCAAGACACACCTGACCATGGTGAAACCCCCTCTCTACTGAACATACCAAAAAATTAGCTGGGCGTGGTGGCAGGTGCCTGTAGTCCCTGCTACTCAAGAGGCTGAGGCAGGAGAATTGCTTGAACCTAGGAGGTGGAGGTTGCAGTGAACTGAGATCGTAGCAGCACTGCACTCCAACCTGGGCGATAGAGCAAGACTCTGTCTCAAAAATAACAACAACAACAACAACAAAACCCAAACAAAACCTTTTGTAGAAGACTCAAGTTTTCTTCTGGGTCCATTGAATGAAATGACTTAACCATGGGGAAGGTGATTGACTCTTGGACAAAAAGACACAGCAATTGCTTCTCTACTGGTTCAGCAGGGTTTATGGCCAAAATATTTTGTAATCTTGCTTTAAGGTAATAGGTGTATCCCAGCATGTATTTCTTCTCTTCTTCCTTTTTGTATTTCCCCTCTCCCTCTTCTTTCTTTTTGTAAAAGCTAAATTCAATTTCTGCACTTTTTCAAAAAGGTTTAAAACCAGATTGTCTCTGGTTTGATGTGATTACTTTTCTTCAGCGCAATTCATTGGAACCATTTCTCAGTTAAGTCATTTTGGTATAGGGGTTGCCGAGTTTGGGGAAGCAGAAGCAGATTCTGCCTAGTGAAGGTAAAAAATGATGCCCTCAAAATGTGTGCTGGCAGACAGAAACCATTTTCTATTACTGATATTTTCAGTCACCAGCTGGTATATGTTGAACAGTTTCTGTATTGCATGGAAAATGTATAATAGCATGAGATAACTAGAACAATACTGCTATTGTGATTCCTTTTGGCTAATTGGATTGTTGCAATTAGTTTAACGGCTTTATAAACACAATGATTACTCAGTCACATTTTAGAAAGTGACTTGAAAGAGTGGGTATAATTTAGGAATACTTCTGGAGTTGTGATTTATAGAAACTTTTGTTTTACTTTCTCTTTAAAAATTGTATGGAGATAAGTAGGTATATATGTTTAAATCATTTAGTGTGTAAAGAACAGGCATTATACAAGAAGATAGGACATAACTTTCCTAATAGTTTTCATTCTAAGTTTTCTCTACTTTGACTGTGTTAGAAATGGCAATAAAGTAAGATCCTATATAATGTGACCTATGATTCATGAGAATAAGATATGGTGTAAACCAAAATGGGGTCTCCTTTAAAACTATATAAAGGTACTACATTATCCTTGTCCTCAATATCATAAAGGAATTTGTTCTCTTTATTTTTATGGATTAAGTACAAAGAATTGTAGAAGTGCCCAGCATGTAATACATGATCAGTAAATAGTATTAAGTTTATGACTCCAGGAAGACTGTGGCTGTTCAGAGGGTGGAAGTGGGGGGCAGTAATTTATTTTTAGGAAGTTGTTTTGTGCCATGATTGTGGACTTTTTTTCTTCTTCTTCTTCTTCTGGTTCATGGAGCCACTGTGCATCTGCAACATTGCTCTGCCTTCAAATTGCTAAATGCAGTGTTATGAGTCAAGACTCAGAGGAATGGGAGAAGAGGGACTCACATTGGCTTAAAAAATGACACAGAATATAGTTTATCATATAAATGAAAAGTTCACTGGCAAGACTAGCTTCAGGTGTGGCTAGATCCAGGTACTTAAAAGTTATAATATGGCCTTTTATTGAATTTCTACATTGTTCCTTGGTGTATTTGCTCTATTACAACAGCAGATACTTCACTCTGCTTATATTAAGGAGCTCATGGCCTAGTAGCTAATATGATATATAACCATGTGTAATATGTGCTATAATAGAGGAACTTACAAAGTAGAACTATAATTCAGAGAGGAGAAAAAAGCAAATACGTCTGAGGAGAGGTTAACAAGAAATTCAGAGAAGTTATAACCTGAAAATTGTTTTGAAGTAGAAGCAAAGATTTTACTAACAAGGATACTGAATAAAATAGTTAATTGGTATGGTTATGGCCCTTGGAAGATCTGTATTCAAATCTCAGCTCTGCCACTTTCAAACTGTACAAACTCTGGCAAGTTTCTTAAACTCTTGGGGTCTTAATTTCCTTGTATGGAGACTGAAATTGAAACTACTGAATTAACAGAGTTTTCGTTAAGGACCAAGGAGCTGAGGGATACCCAGATAGGGACAGGCACAGAGTCAGTCCCCCTTCCCTGGTTACTGTCATTCTGCTTGGATAGCATCCTCCTGTTGTACCTGACTGCTGTCACTTGGAGCTTTCCATCAGCTATGGGAAATCGGCCAGCTTTTATTGAGAATTTACTGTGAGAGAGATACTGCATTAAGAATTTTGACTTATCTAACTCCTTCTTATAACTCCAGATAGTAGGAAAATTATTACCCTCAAACCACAGATGAGGAAACTTGACTCTGAAAATCTAAGGAATGTGCCAAGGTGACAAGCTTAATAAATGATGTTAGCTAGGTATTTCTGACTCCTGTGCTCATGGGCTCAAGCATTATACTATATTTCCTGTTATATAGCATGCCATCATTAATTTCCTCCCCTCGTGGACTTGGCTTTTGGGTGCTCCTGTTGCAGCCCACCCTGGGTACCACCCCACTTTTTCTAAAAGCATGGTTCCATGGTGCTTCTCTTATGTGTGTTTGTGTGTATGTCCAAGTGCTATACTGCTACTCCAACTGACCTGGCTGGCATTAATCCTTTGGGTCCTGTGCTTTCTTTTCAGGGGAGCCTTCCAGATGGTCACCCTCACACTGCGATTGCTGCTGCAAGAATGACAAAGGTGACAAAGAAGGGGAGAGTGGCACGTCTTGCAATGACCTCTCCACATCTAGCTGCGACAGTCAGTCTGAGGCCAGCTCTCCCCAGGAGACGGTCATCTGTGGTCCCGTGACACGCCAGACCAACATCCAGACTCTGGACCGTCCCATCAAGAAGGGCCCTGTCCAGCTGATCCAACAGTCAGAGATGCGACGGAAAAGCGACTTACTCCGGACTCTGACTTCAGGCTCCAGGGAATCGAACATGAGCAGCAAAAAAAAAGCTGTTAAAGAAAAGCTGTCGATTGAGGAGGAGCTGGAGAAATGTATCCAGGATTTCCTAAAAATCAAAATTCCAGATCGGTTTCCCGAGAGAAAACATCCTTGGCAATCTGAACTTTTACGGAAGTATCATCTATAAGGGAGGGCTGGGGGTGGGAAAAGAAAAAAAAGAAGTCTTCATTTTGAAATTAACCTCCTAAAAGGAATTCATATTTTAAAGGAAAAAATACAACTAATGATGCACATTTCTTAGAACACAATAGTCCATTGATATACTACTGCCTACTTTACCTAGTTCACCTTAACATGTAAATCCACAGGGTAGATTTCTTTCTAGATGTGGAAGTACAAGAAAATCTTTTTTAGTTATTTGTTTGTTTACTTGGTCCCATGTGCTAACTATCTTATATAAAATGAGAGTCAGCTACATAAAAGTAGCTGAGAGGCCTTGGGAATCGTTTATCCCAAACCGGGTTTTTTTCTCTCATCTTCTACCTCCCTCCTTTGAATGAGGGTATGGTAAAAAAGGATCTGGCCCAATGGCATAAGTTTGGAATTTTAAATTTTGCTTTTTCCTTTTGTTTATGGGGTAAGGGGGGAATGGCAGATTTATATGACTTTTCACTCAAATCTATATGTGCCAGTTTATATTGACTCCGTATGCATGAGTATTTGTGCAACATAAGCACAACTAAGTATGTATATACACACTACGCACACGATGCCAGGGCCTAGACATCCCAAGGGCTGTACTCCTGCTCCCAGCAGCCCTCTCTTAGAACATTTCAGATGGATGAGCTTCTTACTCTTTCTTAAAATTCTTTTGGGAAGATTTCCCAACCTTTCTTCACAACGCTTTCTAACATCAAATGACCCTCATCATCAACAAATTATATTCCTTATTTTGAAATTAATACCCTCAGGCTCCATTTAACTGCTTTGCTCTTTGTCTGGATTAAGAGAGGATGAAGAGGATGAGGAGAGCTGGTCAAACATTCTTTGTGTTAAAAAATCAAACATTCGTATTCGCAAAATTTTCTGCTAAATGACCCCATACTCAGCCTTCTCTACCCTGAACTAAATTATCACCTTTCTCTCCATGTTTTCAGAATTCTTACTGCCCACAGTTTAATAGTGTGGCCTTTCCACGTAATCCACGTTAAGTTCTATGTTCCTGTGTTGTTGTGGAACTAAGGACAATACACAGTACTCGAATAAGGGTCCGGCCTTTTGTTCGTTTTAGAGAAAGTTGTATTCCACATACAACCTAATAATTTCTTATAAAAATTTTAAACTACGAAGCTACATTTTTACTTGCTGGTAGCCTTTTTTGTTTGCCTTTGGGATTCGGGGTTTGGCTGTGCCCATGCTAGGGTTTAGCTGTGTCATTTTTATGATGTCTGTAACAACCCAACAAGGTAACTGAAGCTCCAAAGTTAAGGTTTCAGATTTCTAAATGAAACAATCTTTTTCAGTTACATCCTGACCGGTATAGACACAGCCAAAAAGAAACCGTTAATAGCCATCCATCCATGTAACTCTGTATTTTACTAAGGTACCAACAGCTCTTTTATAGACTTGTGCTACATGAAGGTGGAAAGACCAGTTTTTATTTTCAGCATTCCTCATGCATTTCAGTGGTAACCAAAAATTGATTTGTCAATTATTAATTGTGTGCCAAGCACTCCTAATTTGTTTTATTGCGTGTGTGTGCATGTGTGTATGTGTATCACAGGTAATAAAGGCAATTGGATGATATCTGTAGGAGGAAAACAATGACTAATTTCTTCCTTTTGAAATCTTTCATTGATGCACATTTATTATGTAAGAGGTTCTGTCTTGATTTCTGTTCTTAGTGATGATTAGTATATGAATATTTTTCTGAATTTTTGTAATTCTCGCCTTCACACTTGGATGACAGGCTCAGCTAAGGTTTCCTTTCCTGAAGGTTTGAATGGAGTTTAAAGTTTTACATAAGTGAAAAAGAAAGTATATCTTGGGAGCTGAGTTGTCAAGATAATTATAATTTATGAATTTAAGTGATGTTCTTTTCTGTATTAATATATTAGCAGATATTTGATCTTAACTACAACATAGCTTTGTTTGTAAAGCCTACCAGTATGTCTTCATTCTTTTCGATGTTTCTTGATAGCACATGAAAATACCATCATCCTAATAACAGAAGATCTTGCAAAGAATCACAGAGCTTAATGGGTCAAGAAGTTGAGTTTGGGGAAAATATCCTGAAACTCACTTTGGTCATATGATAATTGTGTTGTCACTGGAAGTGCTGTCAAAGACTTTGGTGTCTAACTAAAATGGCCAAAGTTCCAACTTCCTTAAATTTCAGACCTGACTGTAATGGCCTCAAGATAGAGAGATGCCCTCATAAGAATTAAAGAATTAAGATGATAGTCAACCCAATATTTCTACTACATTCTTTAAACAGGAAATTAAACACTGCAAAAGGAGTGTTAATGGCAGTGTTCTTCTGACCCCTGACCTGTCACCAGTTTTCTCTGCTCTGACATTCCTTATATACCCAGGGAACAAAGCTAGAATAGAAAACCTGTTTAAAACAATCACAACAGCAATATTTTTTATTTTGGGCCACCTCTCGGCTGGCACCCATCCCATGGTAAAATATTCAAGTAACTAAGACAATAGCATGGTGTTTATTTGTGTGAGTGTTGGTATAGAGATGAACATAGACCTGGCCAGTAAAAGGCTCTGAGGAGGCTTAAAGTACCTAGTTTGAGTGGAGTTATCAAGTGAGGTTCAGATAGCCTGCAACATTGGAAATGAGTTCTGGGTAAGTGAGTTATAAGAGTACATGCTCTAGTAACTCTGGTAGTCACTGTGACTCAGGCATGTTTCCCTGAAGTTAAAATAGTTTTTAGAACTTTTTGTTTAATTCTGAACAAAAAATATATGTGGTTTGCTTCTAGAACATTGGTTATGACAAGGGCCATAAATTGCTAATATAAAGAAATTAGTAGTATCAAATGGATACAATGAATGGGGAATCACATGCGTGGAGCCCCAACTTAGATTACTTCTGGGAAATCCCACTAAAATCCAGTGAGCTTGGGGAGATCATTCTCTAAAGGTATGTGAGTCGTCTAAAGTCAGAAACGTATTTACAAAGTCCTTCTACCCACTATCAAAAATGAACTGATCCACATTCAGCAGGAAAAGGGGAAGACAGGAATATAAAACTACTAGATCATAGTGTGATTTTCTTTCCTCCACTAGGAAAAATTGCACTGAAATGCTGTCAAAAAATAATGAAGTGAAGTGGCTTCCAATATATGCACTGATGTTATCCTTTGTATTTATAGGCACAGTTATCTTACTGAATATGCATGCATGGTGAATTAAAATAAAAGGGGAAACAATGCACAAATAATAAGTTTTCCCTTTGCTCTTTATTCCTTCATAGTTGTATCTATTCCAACCAATTCATTTTGGGGGAACACATTTATTAAAGGGTGCTGACATGGAACTTTTCTCTTTACAGTTAGCCTTGTTCGTTTCAGAGGAATCTTTATCCATAGGCACAGGTGTGTTGCTTGTTCTGGGCCCCATTACTTCCTGTGCTTCTGGATTACTTTTGCTTTCCTGGGCTTTAGATTCTTCTCTGAGTATCCTTTGTTGGTGTCAGACAAAACATGCTCCAATGAGACAAAAGGAAGGCATGTATGGTGTTTTGCAAAATTACTTGACACCAGCTCCCACAATGGGAACCAAATTTTGATTCTTATACATTTTCCTTTGTTGCAATTCCAGCCTTCCAACTTTGTATCTACTATAGTGTGGATCTGTGAATTTGAGTGCTGGTATTTTCTGCCACTATATACCATGCCATGGAATTTGACTAGCCTTAGTCTTCTAGATGATCTTTACTAGAATTAAAAAAGATTCTTTCTGTGAATTTTTAGGAAGAATTCTTTGTCACCTCCACCTGACACACCAATTTTCAAAAGAAAAACAAAGGGAGTTCATTTTTCCTTATGGTGACTCTTTGGCAGATAAACGTTTTTGCCAATTTGCATGCTGGGTTACGGGTTTAGCATGGGCCATTTCTCTCTTTAATGTCTTGGTATTATTGGCGTCTTGCAATCTTGATGCCCCACGTTTTCAATTTATTTATTTTCTTTTATATTGTCAAAATAGCACACTAGAGAAAGAACCAGAGTGAACATTCTGTATCCTGAGTTACAATGGAGTTACATGTCATTTGTATAGAACTGTATAATGATTAATATCTGCAGAGGAATTAGACCAAATGAAACCTGCTGGAATAGGTTTGATTTATATTGCCTTCATCATTCTGGTTTCAGACGAAATGGTTATTGCTCTCTACCACTGCTGAAAGAATAGAGTCTTAAACTTTAATAATCACAGCCTTGTGATGCAAACACAGAGCTTATTTGTTTGAAATGCCTATTATTCTCATCTTGCTGTATATGTTGAAATGGAGATTCTTTTTCCAGTGATCTCCATTGCAAGCTTTTTAACAGTGTTTTTTAATACTCAGTATGCATAAAATTCATGTGTAGCACTTGTAAAAATGCAGATGCCTTCAACCTATCTTCAAAGAGTCTGATTTGGAAACTTGAAGCAGGGCCAAGAAATTTGTATTTTGAGCTAGTCTCCTTAATAATTTTGATGAAGATTGTCTATAGACCTTATTTTGAAAAATTCTGCTGTTTAGGGAATATGCAGAGAACAACAGTTCCTTTACTTCTTAGCATTTCCTCATTTTCTCTAACTTCCTTCCCACTACCAATAAGTCAAAGCATGCATTATTCATTATCTTAAGAGAAAACACCCAAAGAAAAACATCCTAAGACTAGGGCAGAATAGATTTTCATGAATTCTTTGCCATTTCATCTGCTGTATGTCAACCATAACCCTTTCTCCATATTGTGTGTGTATGTGTATGGGTTTTTTTCCCAAAATAAAAACCTGCATTATTATAGTCTTAGCTCTGGGTAGATGGGAGCATATCTCTGAGTGAGATGTATTCTAATGATACCCAACAAGAAATAAAAATAATGATCTTTCCCAAGGAGAGTTGTTTATTTCTAGGCCCTTACTTAGTATGAGTAGGAGGAAATTGAAAGTGATCCATAATTTAATGATGTATATGGCCCCAAAGGTGATTCCATTAACTGCACATAAAATATAACCAAAATGAATATGGAATGATTAGTGAATTCAGCTACATTTTACCAAACAAATCCTGTGCCATTGAACTGCTAAATTTGTCCAATTTGACTCAATCAGGACTATGAAGCTCTCAGATAATTGAAGATCCTGAACCCTGACATTAACTAAAAACTTGAAGCCAAACTCATGTTTGAGAATAAATGCCAAAAAAGAAAAAAAAAGAAAAAGAAAAAGAAAGCAAGAAAGAGTGAATTCAAACGGGTTTCAATGATCCAATTGACTCTATTCATTTAACAGAATAACTGGATACATACCAAATTCCCACATTATAAGAAAGATAAAAATAGAGATCACACTTGTCATGATCATGAGTGAATATTTGAGTAAATATTATTGCCAAAGGAAAGTGAAGAATGCTTAATGAAACTGTTGAACATGAGCAACTAATTATGTTAAACTGGCCAAGATTAAAACAAAAATGGTTAAATTTGATTCAGTTTGTTGCCCTCTCTCCTCTGCTTCCTAAGTGGGATTCCTTTTCTGTCCTGGCTTCCTAATGTTCAAAAATGTTTCTCTTGTTTATGAACAAATTTTGTTGCCAATTAGGTAAAAAATGTTAAGTTCCCAGACTGTCATCCTTGCATTATTTAGGAAATTTACTTTTAAAAGGATAAAGAAAAATGTGTCTGGCCTAGCAACTATCAAGGGCTTGTCCTGGAGGAGGGCGGAGGTAATCTTCCTGTTAATCAGCTTTGTAAAAGCACTTATATGCCACCCAGAGGGTTTATTAAGTCTCTTGTCTCCAGCAACCTCCTCCATCTTATCAGTTTATTTTTAGAATTGACCTTTAGATAATTTACCTGCATTTGCACAGTGAAAAATCAACATAACTTTATATTCTCTTCCTGCTGACGTGGTCTCCATCCATCATAAATGGAAGCAGAACTGATGTTTAATAAAGTAATGAGAGTTGCTTTCAAATTATATCAGTGTGCATGTGTGAGTGTGCACATGACCATGTGCAATTTTTAGGTTTATGTCAGTTCAGTGGATAATGTGTGTGGGAGTGCTGAGTGCATGGAAAAAGCCTTTGGTTACATAGTTTAACAGCTTTTTATTTCAGCACAATAGTTTGTCTTTACTGTGGATGTCAGTCCTTGAGAATGTTAAGGAAAGCTGGTCTCCTCATGTGGAATGCAAACACTACTATTTTCTGGGGAAAATTCAAACTCATATCCATGTATATAGTGAAGAGTGGCATCTTATTCAAAAAAAGAATGTATTTTTGAAAGCTAAAATAGACACAAAATACACATTAATCATCAGTAGTCTTTTTTAATTGCAGCCAGTGGTCAGTGGTATATCTATACCTTTGGGTGAGAGACAGAAAAATTTCAGGAAACTCTCCTTGATTCATGTGGGTTATGTGCATTTAAGGCCGTGGTTTTCAACCAGGGGTGGTTTTGCATCCCACAGGTCTTTTGGCAATGCCTGGAGATATTTTTTGCTTCATAATTTGAGGGGTGCTACTGACACTTAATGGGTATAGGCCAGAGATGCTGCTAAATATCCTACAGTGCACTGGAAAGCTCTCCATATCAAAAAGTTATCCAGCCCACAATGTCAATAGTGCTTAGCTTGAGAAACTCTAAATTAAGCATGGGTTTAAATTTGTCAAGGCATTTTTTTTTCTTCTGTACCATATATGGAAGTCTTCCAGGTCAAGAAATAGAATAAAATAGAAAAATAAAAATCAGAACCAGTTTAAATATGTATAGGAATTATATGTATGGAAATTATTTGAAGTTACACGTAATTATCTCTTTATACACATGTGAAAGCTGAGATTTAGAGAAATAGGAAACTTTTTCCAGGGATCTGGTAGTGATGAGGAAGGCCTGTAGTTTATGTGTCTTGTCTTCTTCTACTTCAGTCTTTCTGCTTCAGAAAAATTATACTTCAGTGATGTTGTCAATCTTTTAACAGCTAAATGTGCTTGTTGTGAAGCACTCTGGGATCCCTTTCAGTTTACATGATCCTGTTAAAGATGTTTCCCAAGCTGATCAACAGTAGACCACAAGGTGCTCTCAGAAATGAAACCAGTAAGGGGGAGAAAGTGTTTAGAGCAGGCCAATGATTTCATTGTCTGTAACTGCTTATCATACACTTTGTTACTTTGAGTTGAATATTCCCTCACTGAGGATGATAAAATCTTATTGGAAAATATGTTTTGTAGACTTACACAGCGGGGGCTCCCATGTCCTTGTTTCCAAACATGACAAAGTCTAAGCACAAGTCCTGGCTACTGAGCCTTATTGTTTAGTTTATATGTAGTGACGTTGTTAGAACACAAAGCACATTTGTGTCTGATATGATTTGACATTTTTCTTTTAATATCATACCAACATCCCAGGGATGGAATAATGATAGGGTCATTCTAATTCCATTTTATACACAGGAAACTAAGGACCCAGAAAGTTTAAATCAGTCATTCATTTGTTCGTTTATGCATATATCCAGCAAATATTTGTTGGGTACATACCATATATAGGTCACTGTCATGAGCATTATAATGTCTAAGCAATCAAATTTGGAATAAAGAACTTGAATTAAGTTCATTCAGATCCTAGACTAACATTATTTCTGTATGTAGTTCTGATCAATATTCTAGAATTATGGTTTATGTATCAAGTTATAAATAATATATATTACAGATTTATTATTATGTACCAAAAACTCTACTAAGTACGTTTCATGCCTTATCTCATTTAATCCTATCATAATCCAATGAAGTAAGCCCTACCACTATCCTCTCTTTACAGATGAGGTCAGTGAGGCTCAGAAAGATAAAGTAGCACATAAAGGCTCATAGCTAAAAAGTGGCAGAGCCAGATTTTCCTCTTGAGTTTTTTAGACTCTAAAGGCTGCTGGCTTAACCATCTCATTGTACAACCTATTCTCTCTGTTCTCTGAACTTTGCCTGTTTCTACTCTCTCTTATTCTAAACAAGGTGGGATCCCAGTCTGACATCCTTCCTAAAAGTCATCAGTTTTATTTAATTGCAAATGCCATTAGACTTGCATCTGCCTAGGAGGTAAAGGAAGGGCAGATTTGCTACAGGTTGTACTTTATGCCACAAAAATTTTCAAGGGGGCAATAATGTTGTAGAACAAGTATCTGGTGAGCATTGACATCCTAAGAAACTCACCATGATAAGCTAGCTTCCAGGTCAGGAGAAAATGACACCTGCAATTGCTTGCTGTGCTGCATACAGGTCACTAGGGCAAGCTTCAGGAGAAGTAAAATAGGTGTATGAGCATGTTTATGTGTGCTTATATATGAGTGTATCTATGTCTCTGCTATTTTCATCTTTTGGCTTGTTAAACAGTCTCAGTGTTTTATTCAAGACAGGTCAAAAGTCCAAATGTGATTAACTGCCCTCAGCATCTCATTGTTACTCTTATAAGTTGGGAAAAAGAGAGGCAGCTTTAGAAAAGAAACTTCACCGAAATACGTGCATGTGTGTGAGTGTGTGTGTGTGTGTGTGTGTGTGTGAGGAGTGTGGATATTTATGTGTGTTGTATGTGTTTATGTGTAAAATTATGTGTATATATGTACATATGTGTGTACATCTATCTTAATGTATATATATATATACACATATCTATATAGCTATACATATGTATACACCCATGAACAAAGCTCATAGCTTAAAATTTTGGAATTTTGAGTTTGGAGAACTTATTATTATTACAATTTATATATGGTTTCCTAGATGGTCGAATATAGTTCTAATTTTCAAAATTCTCTTCCACTAAAAGTGGATATATTTATTTATGGTGCCAAGAACATTAACAAAATATTTAGATTTAATATCTATGGATAATAAACCAAAAAGAGTGCATTTAAGGAAACACCAAACTTGTAAAAACTGGCTCTCTTATCCAAACCATTTGTTGGAATTTCAAACTACATGTTTTCAAACTTCTTCATTCAAAAACAAACAAACAAACAAAAAAAAAACAAAAACAAAAACAGAAAAAACCCCAAACACTACCAAATGAACAGTCATAATGTTTAAGAAGAAAAAGAAAAATGTAGGTCTATGATAGCACAAATTCAATGGTTATTGTCCTAGTGGTGCTTCACTTACCTATTGGTTAATTTATTATATCCTGGTTAATTTCACTTTACAACTTATGAGGGTTCCTGTGTCCCTATATGATTTGTCGGTGCAGCTAATTATCTGTTTAATTATTAAAGCTATAGTAAATAATTTATAATATGCATACTGTAAATAGATACTAACGGTCAAGGGCACATTGTAATAATCACAAATTTTTAGTCTCCTGCAAATAACCCTTAAAGCCTGTTTATACAGTACCCAAATACTTGCTCACAGAAAGAACAATGTAAATCAAATACAAGAAAACCTTACTTACCTATTTTGGCATTCTACAGACATAACAACCAAATGACCGAATTTTGGACATCTTAAGGATACAGTAAGTTTTGTACTCATTCATAGCCATGTGCTTTGCATATTATTGGGGGATGTGGAAAATATTTAAAGTCAACTTGTGCAAACAGAGATTCCCCGCTGCTCCTTGGGATCAGTTTGTATGCACACAAGCCCATGCCTTCAACTGACAGTCCTAGCACAGATCCCTCCTCCCAGAGATCTGTCAGAAGCACTTGTAAACTAATCAAGCACGGTCACTGAATCCTTTTTTCACCAGCCTTCTGCAGATGCTGTCTTAAAACATGAGAAAGAAAATCCATTTTTTTAAAGCAATGAAATGTTCTAATTAGGTTTGAGAACATTTGAAGGAGTGATTGTTTTCTCCCCAAAATTTTGGAGCAGAGGGGAGGTTTTACATCATCCTAACTTCATGTTCCTCTGTCATTTTATTTTATTTATTTATTTTTAATTCCAAAGGAGAAAGTTGAATCAGGATAATTTGTCTTAAAACATTCTGTTTAGTTTAGAGATGGACAAACTAATGTATTTTTGTAAATCATGGGTGGCAGATGTCAAAATCTCTCATTAATTATCCTGTTTTTATCCCTAAGAAAATTGATTCATGAATTATTGGAAAGGTATTCTAGTTAAAACACACAGAAACACAAATTTAGGGGAGCTGCACTTCAGAGAGTCCCTCTGTAATCTGTTAACAGAATCTGCTTCAAATGAGTCACTCCTGAGATTGGCAATGACTCCCAGCTTAGTCTGTAAAATCAGGAATCTTTGTGTTCGCTGAAGGAACTTAATAATCTTAGTTGAATTCCTCTTCCCCATGTCTTTCAAAACCAGAGCACTGGGTCGAACCTAACCAGCAAAATAATTTGTCCAAATTAAATTGATGTGTTTACATAATATCAACACCACCCTTTACACTTTTAGAGTTAAAGACCCTGTTGGTCAGGTTACCTGGAAATCTCAAATGCATCTGACCAGGGATTATCAAGCTCCTCATGACATCTGTTTCTGATGCAATGAATGTGATGTTACCACAAATAGAGGATTCTGAATTTTGCTGGTACTAATGCTGAGTGGTGACTTACTGGGGCCTTGCTTATGTTACCTTTTCCTGCCCTCATTCAAGCACTTGATGACTTGGGTCAGTTTGTTGCACATTGATGAATAACAAGTGACACCCAATGAAATTACCTCTTCTTCTTTCCAACACAGTTCACTTGTACATAAATGTAATGTCAAATTGTTTACAGGTTATTTTTGTGTGTAATTGTGATAGCAGATTTAGCTCAAACTTTAAAGGAATTTGTTTACTGACTGGTGTTAAAATGAATGTGCTTATTACAGTATAAACATCATTAATTATGGACTCACATGAATGCATGTCTACATGTCGTCAGTTCTCAGCAGCTCGGTTATTCAGCAAAAAGTCTGCAGTCTGTGAATAGCAAATATACATAAACTACTGTGACTCTAATAACTCAGTAACTGTTTTTACCTTGGGATGTAACACTGTAGATCTTAGCCTGCTGTATTTCTTTCTTACCTATTTGTTTTGCGAGAAAAACATAATGGAAAATAATACTACTAATTGTCCCAATGGAATTGCACATCATTTTGGCAATCATTGGTTCACTCAGAAGGCAACTGCCTATAGATGGAACAGCCCTGAGCAACATATAAATATATACATGCATATCTATGTATGCAATATCTACACTGCAAATTACTACCATCTATTCTCACTGCCAATGGAAGCAAACTACTCTTTTCTTTGGATTCATTGATGGATATAAAAAAATTAATTTGCTATTAACTGCTTTCATATTCTGTTTAGTTCTTATAGTATGGTAAATGATACAGGTGCAGTGTCAGTATTGTAAAATTGTATTGTGAAAACTACAAAAGTCATTCTGTGGATATATTTTAAAAGGAAGAACAGAAACTATATTTCAGATTCTTGTGTGAATATAATTACAGAATAGGTAACTATTTTTATGTGTTTCCATAAATGACTCCATTTCATATGCATTGTAATTTAGCACCAATCATAATAAATCATTTGGTAACATTTAGTTGTTATATATATATCTATTTCCAGTATACATAAGAGACTGATGAGTCAACATTATTTCATGCTAACTCAAGAAATTTAGATGAAAGATAATTACCATTGCAATTAGTTTACTTCTGGTTTGTTGTGGCAGCTTTCTGAG
Organism: Piliocolobus tephrosceles; assembly: GCF_002776525.5. Lineage (NCBI taxonomy): Eukaryota > Metazoa > Chordata > Mammalia > Primates > Cercopithecidae > Piliocolobus > Piliocolobus tephrosceles. The sequence continues at coordinate 146,262,188 of NC_045437.1, read as the reverse complement.
TTGGGGTACAGAAAAGGAGAAGACTTAATGAGTTGGTTATTTGATCTACTTAGAATTAAACTGTAATAGGTGGAGGCCTTGCCTTTGTCTCTTGCTAATTGGATGGCTTTGTACTATTTTTCAAACCTCTTTAAACACCAGTTTCCTTATCTGTAAATAGGAAATAGAAATAATGGATACATCACAAGGTTCTTGTGAGAGTTAGATAATCCATATAAAGCACTTATCACAGTATCTTGTACATTAAATAAGTGCTTAATAACCCTTATCCATTCTTACTATTATTCCAAAATGCAAATTTAACAAAGGAATTCAACTTCACACTGAATATCTGAATATATATATATTTTACTCTTTACCATTTGATGACATTGCTAATAGTGCTAAGCATTATGTTTTTTAATCAGAAGGGAAAATTATACAAAAAATAATTTTACAGCTTGGGAGAGCTTTAGAAATAATTCATCCTTTTACTGTTGTGAGTGTTTTTGGTGGCATACTTGCCCCATGATATAAGCTATCTCATGTAAGTGAGATAACAGTTACAGCTTCGTTTTGAGAAACTATTCTAAAGTCACAACATCCATACTGCATGGACCCAAAGTAAAAAGTCCCACAAGGTACAGAAGGCCAAGCAGGAGAAGGTGAGGATCTAGTCTACAGGAATCCTTAAAACTCTGTTACCACTGAGATCACTTAGGAATGAGAGGTAGAGTCTATTTTGCTTCAATAAGCTGATCCTTAGCAATAGTGGCTACAGGGATGCTGTACCATGCTGAATTTCAGTCTACAAGAGGGATGGATGCTTAGATAGACCGAAGTGATGGAGGGGTTTGGAGAGAAAGTTTTCCCATTAATTCTTTTGTGGAAAGCTGAGGGCTTTCCTCTGAAAACTTGAGAGAGAAGAAGCAACTGTGATGGAGAATTGTGAAGTTAATAACCTCCAAAGCCTTAGAAATGGACTAAATAGAGCCAAAACTTCATTAAATTTAGGCACAGGGAAAGGCTAGGCTTTGTTTCAGAATGATATAGACAAGTAAAGAACCAACATTAAAAGAAAAAGTTGGCTGCGTATTTACAGGATGAACAGCAGGAAGGAATTTGTCACCATTGTTCTGCCCAGAACAGCAGCTAGTTTTCCTCAAAAATCAAGGGTCCTGAGAATACTCCCTAAAGCTTCTGCGATGTGGGTGGTGAGGACATAAGGGGGTTCTCTTTACTTGCTGGGAGCCTGGGTGGAGAAAAGGGTATATGGGGAGCCCAAGAATACAGTGGTAGTGGATCAGGAGAAAGACTCCTCTTGAGCTCTGTGGAGAGATTTGGGGAGATTTGTACATAGCCGCTGATGAAAAACTCGTCCTTCTGACAAACTAAATTGAACAGGACTTGATCAGAAGGATCATAATTTTTGCAACGAGGACAGTGAAATAGGAAAAGTACCAACTGCTCAGGTAATACTTCTTCCCTCCAATTTCAACCTAAAGGCAGCGTTCCTTCCTATGACTAAAAAATATTCAGAGCCCACATCAGTGTTGTCCCAAATGGCAACTGCCACTGAAACAGGTCATGATAGGTCTTCATTTCAATAAAGGGATGAAAAAACCCTTAGCCAGGCAAAACAGCTTCAGCCTTAGGGAAGGCAGCCTCATGTTGCAGAGTTAAAAAAAAATCAATAGGTCAGCAACAAAGGCTCAGGAGGGCAGGGTTTTCAAATTCTAAGATTGCCAGAGAGCTCCATGTACACCCCATAAACCCCTTGCTTCTTCTTAGCTACCATGTTATAAAAGCGCCAAAAAGAAATTCTGAGGACTAAGCCAGGTCTTTGACTTGTGTTTCTCTTTCTTCTAACTCACCATATGTCCTGTCTTTAGGGTAGCAAGAAACAAAAACACCCTACATAACTGGAAGATAGCTAGCATATTGAAATGGTATTGCTCTTCCTCTGTGGCTAGGTCTGAGATCAAACATGCTATTCAAGCCTGTCTACTTCCTGATGGATATGCAGCAATTAAATGGGATATCTCCAAGATACAAAATCACAGACACATAGGTACCTTTGACACAAATAAAGCTTTTCTCCTCTCCGTCCTCCCTGGATGTTCTACTTTTTTCTGTACATTTCTTTTTCTCTCTTTTAATTCTGTTTGTTCTTCATGTGTCTGGAGTACAGGGTAAACATGTTTAATATATCACAGCATCCTTTATCTAACAGTGCCCCTTTTCCCCACCATACACTTTTCTTGAAACCTCAATTTATTCATCTAGTCTGTGACTGAGGACATTGAAAGAGATATATTTTTTCCACCATTTTGTCGTCCCTTTCTCAACTGACTTTTACCTCAGTTCTGGCTGGTCTCCTATTTGAAGGAAGAGGTGGAGGTGGGGAGGATTTGGTGGTTTCCAAATGTTGACCATTTTAGATTGTCTTTGAGAGAAAACAGCAAGTCTATCTAGGAGGAAATGAAAGACAAGGAGAAGGTGAGTTGAATGCTGGTGAACTGTGGTCTGTGATCCTAAAGCTATTGCAAATGGGTGAGCTACCTTTACTGTTTCCTCCCTGGGGATGAAGTGGACACCCAAGGCGTTTCCCTGCTAATTTCCACACATGCCCCAGTTTAATGACTCATTCTCTGCATTAACCAGAGCTTGCACCATTTGTTCCAGAAAGTCCAGCATGAATTTCTGTTTTGTTTTTAACATGTATAGACGGGAAGGGATTGGAAATGGTGAGAAAGTAGTAAGCTTATTGGAGTTAGACAGAGAAGCCACAGAGTTAGCACCAAATAATTCTTTCTCTCTTTGCTCCTGGGGAAGAGTGGCCCTTCATACCTAGAAATAATAGTCTGTCATTTTTTTTTTCAATCAGGAGATGGATGCCCTAGTCTCTCCATTACCTGACATTAACAAATGTGAGAGAGTATGAGGAGGGAAAAAGATGTTAATAACAATCAGGTTTGTGTACCTGAGGCATAAGAGAGCTTTTTTCCTGCTAGAGTAAATGAATAACATGGTAATTGACTTGATCTACTCTTTAGGGAGCTACTACCTGCAGGTCCCTTTGCAAAGCCCAGGCTTTATGCTCATAGTGCACTGATGTTCACAATGCCCTCCGGCACCTTGAGGTTTGCAGCATGTTTTCTTATTCATCTATAGTTCCTGAAAGCTAAAGCAACAAGTGGGGACTTGGAAAGGACTGCATCATTTTCCTCTTAGTTATTTCCTATAACATAACTTCTCGTGAGTCTGTACAACTATGGAGTATCTTACACTGCTATTTATGATGCTTTGAGGAAGTGCTGGAAATATAGCAGATTAAAAATTAGCCAAAAGAATATACGAACATGTCAATATCAGCTGTTTCCCATATTTTGTGGTACTCTTTTTTTAATAAGTAAATATCAACCAAAGACAAAAACATACAAGAGGAAAGGGTGCCTTCTTTCTTGAATAGGAAAAATTATTTACTGTTTTATGACATACAGGCAATATAAATCCCATCCTTTTAGTCCCAAGACTGTGAAAGCACCCAAACAGGAAAAGGTCTCCAAAGTACACAAGATCCAGATTCAAGGATTCCTATATGTATGCCAACAACCTTAAGGGAAGAGCTGGAGAAAGTCTCAACATAAATGCAGAGCTCTGAGGATATATGGTTTTAAAGCCTGAGAAACAGAGCAAAATGACAAGAGGTAAAACAATTCTATATCCTACAGGTACAAAATTTTAGTACATTTCTTACAGATCCAACTTCATTGATACAATCTAATGATTTTTTCTTTCTTCCAGACATTTCCCTCCCTTTGACACTGATTCTGTTTCTGCTCTGATTAGCTTATTGGAATTTCTCAGAGTACCTATAAAAGAGGCATAACGTAGGTGGCAAGGAGTTGAAGTGAGATAGGTTCTGGGAATGGGGAGAAAAATGGTCTTGAGCCTTGTTTCTCAAAGTCCATTCTATAAACAGGCAGCCTAGAACTATAGAGTCTCAGAACCACTCCCACTTCCAGTCCTACTGGATCAGAATCAGAATCTGGTTTAACTAGGACCCAAGGACACATGTCACATACGCATCAAAGTTTGAGAAACATTGGCCTATAAAATATGGCAGAATTAATAGTGCTATCCTTAGAGGCAAAAAGGAGAGGTTGAAACAAGGGGTATATGGAAGGTAGATTCTTTTAAGTGGGGCCGTGGCATTAGGTAATGTGGAGGTTGCCATATGAGCAATAAAAACACCACTGGCCTCAGCAAAAATCTTACACTCCAGTAGGGATTGGGGTCCTACTTTAGCTTCCTTAAAGAGAATAATTGTCAGCCAAGAATTTTGTATCCATCAAAACTAAGTTTCATAAATAAAAGAGAAATAAAGTCATTTTCAGACAAACAAATGCTGAGGAAATTTCTCACCACGAGATCAGCCCTAACAAAAATGCTAAAAGAAGTTCTAAATCTTGAAACAAAAGGTGAGCCAGAATAAAACCTCTTCAAAGCATAAAACTCTAAAACAATAAAAGACCTATAAAACAATAAAAGACCTATATAACAATCACACAACGAAGAAAACAAAGTATCTAGGTAACAATCTAACAAACATGATGACTGGAACAGCACCTCACATCTCAATATTAACATAGAACATAAATACTCTATTGATCCACTTAAAAGACACACATTGACAGAATAGATTAAAAAATCACAAGTCAAATATCTGCTAGCTTCAAGAGACTTACATAATATGTAAAAATTCATATAAACTCAAACTCAAGTTAAAGAGGTGGAAAAAGATATTGCACACAAATGGAAACCAAAAGCAAGGAATTGTAGATATTCTCATATCAGATAAAACAGATTTTAAAGCAGCAACAGTAAAACAAACCAAAAAAAAAAAAAACAAGAAGGTCATTATATCAGATAAACGGACCACTCCAACAAAAACATACTAAAATCCTAAATATATATGCACCTAACTCTGGGGTTTCTGGATTTATAAAATAATTGCTACTAGACCTAAGAAATGAAATAGGCAGCAACACAATAATGGGGTGGGAGGACTTCAACACTCCACTGAGAGCACTAGAAATAGCACCATCACAGAAAGTTGACAAAACAAAAATGGACATAAACTACACTTTAGTACAAATGGACCTAACAGATATTTACACAACATTCTACCCAAGAACTGCAGAATATACATTCTCACCAGCACATGGAATCTTCCCTAAGATAGGCTATAGGCAACAAAACAAGATTCAATAAATTTAAAAAAAAAATCAAAATCATATCAAGGTTATTCTCAGACCACAGTGGAATAAAATTACAAATCAACTCCAAAAGGAACCCTCAAAATTATACAAACATAAGGTAATGAAACAATCTGATCCTGAGTGATTTGGGGAGTTAATAATGAGATCAAGATAGAAATTTTAAAATGTTTTGAAATAAATTATAATAGTGATACAAGTTATCAAAATCTCTGGGATACAGCAAGAACAGTGCCAACTTGAGAGTTTATAGCACTAAATGCCTACATCATAAAATCTGAAAGATCACAAATTGACAAGCTAATTTTATACTTCAACTAGAAGTATAAACTAGAACTAGAGAAACAGAAACCAAATCCAAAGCTAGCAGAAGAAGAGAAATAACAAAGATCTAGGCAGAACTAAATGAATTTGAAAGAAACACAACAATAAAAGATCAATAAAACAAAAGGTTGATTTTTTGAAAATAGAAAGAAAATTGATAGACCATTAGCAAGGTTAACAAAGACAAGGAAAGATTCAAATACGCTTAATTAGAGATAAAAATGGAGACATTATAACAGACACCACAAAAATGCAAAAGATCATTTGAGACTACTATGAACACCTCTATGCACACAAATGAGAAAATCCAGAGGGAATGAATAAATTCCTGGAGACATACAACCCTCCTAGATTAAATCAGGAAGAAACAGGCACACTGAACAGACCAGTAATAAGCAGTGAGATTGAATCAGTAATAAAAAATTGCCAACAACAACAAAAAAGCCTAAGGCCAGATGGATTGACAGCTGAATTCTACCAGATGTTTAAAGCAGAATTGGTACCAATTCTACTGAAACTATTCCAAAAGATTGAGAGAGAAAGAATCCTCCTTAACTCAGTTTATGAGGCCAGTATCACCCTCATATCAAAATCAGGAGCAGACATAACAAAAAGATAAAACCATGAACCAATATCCCTGATGCACATAGATATGAAAATCCTCAAAAAAAAAAAAAATAATAATAATACTAGCTAGCCAAATCTAACAACACATCAAAAAGATAATACATGATAATCAAGTGAGTTTTATCTTAGGGATGCAGGGATAATTTAACTTACACAAGTCAATAAATGTGATACTTCACATAAACAGAATTAAAAACGAAAACCAAGGCCAAGTGTAGTGACTCACACTGATAATCCCAGTATTTTGGGAGGCTGAAGTAGGAGGATTGTTTGAAGCCAGGATTTTGAGAGTAGCCTGAGTAACATGGTGAGACCTCATCTCAACAAAACAAAAACAAAAACGAAAAAAGCAAAATTAGCCAGGCATGTTGGTGCACAACTGTGGTCCCAGCTACACATGAGGCTGAGGTGAGAGGATCAGTGGAACCTGGGAAGCCAAAGTTGCAGTGAGCCATGATTATGCCACTGCACTTCAGAATGAGATTCTGTCTCAAATACACACACACACACACACACACACACACACACACACACACACACGCAATCTTCCCAAGAGATGCAGAAAAAGCATTTGACAAAATCTAATATCTCTTTATGATAAAACCTCTCAAGAAACTGGGCATAGAAGAAACATAACTCAAAATAGTAAAAACCGTATATGACAAACCCACAGCTTCATATTGAATGGGGAAAAGTTTAAAGTATTCCCCCTGAGGACTGGAACGAGACAAACATGCTCACTTTCACCACTTCTATTCAATATAGTACTGGAAATCCTAGCAGGAGAAATCAGGCAAGAGAAAGAAATAAAGGTCATCCAAATTGGAAAAGAGGAAGTCAAACTATCTCTGTTTACCAATGATACGACCACATACCTAAAAACCCTAATGCCTCCTCCAAAAGACTCCGAGATTTGATAAATGAATTTAATACTCAAGTTACAAAATCAATGTACACAAATCAGTAACACTGCTATACACCAACAACATCCAACCTGAGCCTCAAATCAAGAACTCAATCCCCTTTACAATAGCTACAAAAAAAAAAAAAAAAAAAAAAAAAAAAATACCCAGGAATATTCCTAACCAAGGAGGTGAAAGATCCCTACAAGGAGAACTAAGAAACACTGCTGAAAGAAGCCAGATGACACAAACAAATGAAAAGAAATCTTATACTCATACATAGGAAGAATCAATATCAGGAAAATGACCATACTGCCCAAAGAAATCTACAGATTCAAGGCAATTCCTATCAAAATGCAATTATATTTCTTCATAGAATTAGAAAAGAAATCCTAAAATTCATACAGAACCAAAAAAGAGACTGAATAGCCAAAGCAATTCTAACCAAAAAGAAGAAATCTGGAGGCATCACCTGACTTTATGTTATACTATAAAGCTATAGTTAGCAAAACAGTATGGTCTTGGTATAAAAGTAGACACATAGACAGGTTGAACAGAATGGACAACCCAGAAATAAAGTTAAATACTTAAAACTAACTGGTCTTTGATAAAGCATTAAAAAACATAAATAAGTTAAAGGACACCCTGTTTAATAAATGGTGCTGGGAAAACTGGATACCCACTTGTAGAAGAATGAAAATGGATTACTATCATTCACCTTATACAAAAATTAACTTAAAATAGATCAGAGACTTAAATCTAAGATCTGAAGCCATAAAAATTCTAGAAGATAACCTAGGCAAACCTCTTCTGCTCATTGGTCTAGGCAAATAATTTATAACTAAGACCCCAAAAGCAAATGCAACAAAACCAAACATACATAAATGGGACCTAATTAAACTAAAAAACTTCTGTATAGCGAAAGAAATAATCATCAGAATAAACAGACAACACACAGAATGGGAGAAAATGTTTGCAAATGATGCATCTGACAAATAAATAATATCTAGAATCTCCAAGGGAATCTACAAAGAACTCAAACAAAGCAACAAGAAAAAAATCCCATCAAAAAGTGGGCAAATAACAGGAATAGACGTTTCTCAAAAGAAGATATACAAATGAAGAACAAACATATAAAAATGCTTAACATCACTGAACATCACTAATCAAAACCACAAGATACCACCTTACCCCAGCCAGATGGCTATTACTAAAAGGTCAAAAAGCAATAGGTGTTGGCATGGATGTGGTGAAAGGGAATGCTTATGCACCGCTGGTGGGAATCTTAATTAGTGCAACCTCTATGAAAAACAGCATGGAGATTTCTTAAGAAACTAAAAGTAGATCTACCATTCAATCCAGTAATCCTACTACTGGATATCTATCAAAGGACAAGAAGTCATATCAAAAAGATGCCCTCCTCTGTATATTTAATACAACACAATTCACAATTGCAAAAATATGGAACCAAAGTAAGTGCCCATTGACCAATGAGTGAATAAAGGAAATGTGGTATATATCCACCATGAAATACTGCTCAGCCATAAAATGAATGAAATAATGTCTTTTGCGATTACTTGGATGGAATTCAAAGTCATTTTTCTAAGTGAAGGAAATCAAATACATATGTTCTCACTTGTAAGTGGGAGCTAAGCTATGGGTATGCAAAGGCAGATAGAATGATATAATGGACTTTGGAGACTCAGAAGGGAGAGGTGAGGGGTAAAAAACTACATATTGGTCACAATATACACTACTTTGGTGAGAGGTGCACTAAAATCTCGGACTTCACCACTATACAGTCCATCCAAGTAAGCAAAACCCACTTGTACCCTAGAAGTTATTGAAACAAAAAATTTAAATGACAATATAAAGAATGCAAAAGTAAGACAAAGGCATACCCCAGAAAAAGGAAGGATTCTGTGATTCTGGGTTAAGAGTGTGTTTATGGAAGAAAAGCTAATGAAGATATGAGTTGTAAAAAACATAAACGAGTCCTTTGAGATCAGGCTCGCAAGTTGTCCTCTGATGCTGAAGGGTGAGCATGAGGCTTGAGATACTGTATTTCATCAAATCAGAGTTCAGTTTGTCTTATCCAGGTTGAGGGCCTGAATCATTTCAACAATCATCCTCATAAGCTCCAAGAGCAAATTCTCAACCAGGAGAGCCACCAGTCTACTAACTAATGGTTAATTTTGCTGGATGGGATCTCAAAATTCAATCCATAAGACACAAAGCTTGAATCTAAAAATATTAATTGTGGAAAATGGGGAAAGAGTACTTTTACTTTGACTTTGCATTTAAAGATAAAATTGGCTAAATCAGAATTTCAATGAAATCATAAATAAAAGTAAAACTGGATGCCTGGATAGAAAAGCTTCTAGACCATGTGCAACATCATTTTAGGTGGGAGCGTAAGAAATAAAGCATGAAAATATAGTAGAGGCATCATCAGAGAGTCACTTGAAGAACTTTTGGGAGATATAACCTAATTAGGCCTCTGGGAAGATAATGCCTTCCCAAATGTAGATTTTCATCATATTCTGAAATTACTTTTTTCTCTTTATTATTCAAATGTATTTATTGAGAATAAGCTTTCTTCCCCATTAAGAAAAAGAGTAAAGCACCATATGAATGGAAAAAGTTATTAGAGTTTTTGACCTTTCTCTGCCATTAAAGTGTAAACTTGGGCAATTCATGATCTGTTGGGTAACAGTTTCCCAATGAACAAAATTTCAATTAAAAGAAAAAAAACACCCCACTGGTGGAAGGAGTTATACTCTGAGTTTCAACTTAAGAGTTGGCCAGTTAGATATAAACAGAAATTAGCCAAAAATTGTTAACCATATTTGCAACATTCAGATATTATCATAATTAACATTTCATCCTATGTTTTCCACTTTTTTTGTATATATACTATTCATATGGGTAAAATACTTCCTTGTAAGCACATAAATTAGCTACAAAATACATGAATAAATGCCAAACATGATAGAATATATTAATACAGACATATGCAATTACCTATGTGTGATACATTAATTTTGCATAAGTAGGAATGTAAATGTTGTGTTTAACTGACATTTCCTGAGTACAACATAGTTTGACTTATAAATGCCCTTTAGTAGTAGACTAAATACAAAAATAAACACATTTTGGGTGGCTCTATCTATGCAGTCTTCAAACAAATAAAAACTAAGCTATGCCGTTAGAAATCAGAATAGTGCTTATAATTCAAGAGTAGCAGTTTGGCAGTCATAGAGGATACAGGGTGAGGATCTCTGGAAGGTCATGGAGGATGCAGGGTGAGGACTTCTGGAAGGCCACTAATGTTCTACTTCTGACATAGGTGCTCAAGAAATACACTTCAATAAGGTAGTTAAATAATCATTATAAAATAATACCTTACATTGCAGAAATTGTGGAACATGGAGAAAGTGTCAATCACTAGTTTCATTTTAATATATGCCTCCCTAATCTTTTTGTTTCTTTTAGAAATGTATTTATTTTTTCTTGTAGTCCCATGTAAAGTATACATATTAAAACAAAAATCCCAGATCAATATGTGTATATTAGAAAAGAAATGACCACTATAATTTCATGTCACAAAGGTAAGTTCTGTTAAAGTTTAGTGCTTATTCAGGAAGGGTTTGTTTTTATTTTGGTTGTATTTCACAAGTGAGGTATTGATAATCCCATCTTTTTTGTTTGTTTGGTTGGATTGTTTTACAAATGTTCCTTCTCATGCCATGGAAGTATATTGGAAGTACATTGGAATAAATATATAAATAAGGGGGAGAGAGAGTATATAGGAATATGCTAAACTCTATTCAAGAAGTGAAAGTAAGTCACTGTTGTTTAGGCTCACTATCTACACCAGACTGCCTCCCACATTTTACTACTGTGTTATATGTTTGGGAATTAGAAAAGAGAAAAAGAAAGAGGGAAATTGGCATTGACTAGGACCACAGAGGTCATTCCATAAGAAGGCTCTCTTTGAAAGTATCAAAGTCCTGGCCCACAAGGACTTGCTTAACTCATACAAAAGCCAAGAGTCATCCTTTGAGTCCTAGGGGCCACCCCAAGTCTCAGGCCAGCCCAAAGAAAAAATCTGAAGAGGAGGACATAACTGGTGACACAAGGTCTCATTCATTTCCCACTATGCACTGACTCAGGGTAGGGATGTGGGCTCTAAAAAAAAATAGTGTTCAGAGGCCCTTTGAAATCATGTAAGCCAGTGGTCTTAAAGCGAAGCCAGCTTTACTTCCTGTGGGACATTTGCCATGTATGGAGACAACTGTAGTTGTTATGGCTGGGGGAGAAGGTTGCTATTGGCATCCAATGGGTAGAGGCCAGAATGCTGCCAAATAGTTAACAATGCATGAGAAAGACTCCCACAACAAAGCATTATCCAGTCCAAAATGTCAGTAGTGTTAAGGCTGATATTAAGAATGTGAGTGGATAATCATGTGTGTGCAACTGTGTGTATGTGTGTGTGGCTGTATGTGTGTGTGTGTCTATGTTAAGGGGATCAGTTTTCGCTGGGGCCTCCAAATAGTTATGCAGATAAATGACAAATTTTCTTCATCTCTGGGGAGGCTTCCTTGATGGAGGGCAGATAGTGGTTAAGTTCATTTCACCATGATTTATGGCACAAAATTCTGCATTATTCACATAGATTGGCACTGTGTTGCAGTGTCAGAGCACATACATACATTTAGGATATGCCAAGATTAGAAACAAGCAGAACCCAAGGCAGTCTTGTAGGAAACCAATAGGTTAATTATCCCGAAGATGTACTTTGGCAAACACCCAAGCTCTTTGTGAGGCCAATTGGAAGGACCTGGGAGAAAGAGTTACTCAGTTGAATCGATGCTGAGCAGGAACAGATAGGGAGAAGAAGTGGAAAGAACAAAGCTTAGGATCAGGGAATCTGGGTTATTGTGCTGACACGCAGGGCTCACTGGGGCACTCAGCAAGTCATTTAACAACTCCAGAACTCTTTTCTCCTTATTTGTAAAACAAAGGAAAGGGGAAGGAAATAAACATTTATTATAAATCTACTGTTTTCTAGAACTTTCCCCAGTAACTTTCTCTCATTTGGTTCTTATCATATTCCAATAAAATAGATATTGATATTTCCATATTACATATGAACCTCAGAGTGTTAAGTCGTCTGCCCAATGTCTCACAGCAAAAAATTCATAGGGCCAGATTTCAACCTAAGTGTCCTGGTATCCTTCATTTTACATTTTTCTACAGATCCTGTTTTCTCAACCTGTAAAAAAGAGATGATGCATGGGTTTTCTGTAAAAATTGTTTTGGGTTTTTTTAACTGTACACAGCCAAAGAACAGCAGTAGACATTTGATAAATGCTGAATATTATTTATCATTATATTATTTTGACATGCCTATTGAAAACAAATTCCCTTTTATTTGCAAAAATATCTGCTTAGAAATTAAATTCAATCATTATTAGATACCAATTATAAAACAAATGTACAAAGTTTCTTTGGAAAAAAAAAAAAACTGCCCTGATTTCTTTTTTCTGGCTGAATCAAGGAAGGCTTTGGGGCCTGAAATTCTGATCTGGAGACAGAAATCAAGGCTGTGCAGCCTTGAGTGCCCCATTTACCAAGCAGGGGTTTTGCTTACCCTCTGACAGGCAGGTGGAGGGTAAATGAAACTGCTAACAACACCACTGGCTAGAGCTCAGAAGTTGCAGTCTCTCTTGGTTATCAGGCTCTCAAAATACTCTCCTGGGATTCTCAACTATTAGAGTAAACGGTCCCAGTCTGGCAGGATGAGTAATTCAGTGCTAGCCACAAATTTTTGGAAAACAGAAGTGTGGGAGACATTCTGAAGGATTAGTTGTGCTTAGAGGCAGCCCCTTGCAACGTGTGGTTTTAGGTTCTTCTATAACCAACCCACCAGCGCCTCCTCCCACCAGTACCCGTTCCCACCAACACCTGTTGGACTGCCAGCAAGTTCTATCCTTAAAATAGCACTGCCTGTCAAGACATAGAAGGTTCTTGTTAAATTGCAAATGGTACTTGGAGCAACAAATGCATGAATATGTTAGCATCCATTAACCCCGTGTTTATCAGATTAGCTGTCCCTTCCTAGAGCAGATCCCTGGGGAAATGGGAGCTATTTTGCATTTGTATTGAGGGTAGAGAAGACGACCCAGTGGGGGTGGTCCCTCTTTAGATAAACCTTAATGGTTTTCAAAGTACTTTCACCTTCTCATGCTATCATGTTCTTTGATATTTACATACGCATTCTAGGTTTGTCAAGAAGCCAGCATAGAGGTTAGTAACTAGCCCAAGGTCATACAACTAGGAAGGGGCAGGGACTTGACTAAAAGCTAGGAGTTTTAACTCTCAGTTCTGTGTCAGGAGGATGGCAGTGTATTGCCAATAAGGCAGGGGATACAATAGCCTTGGTAAAGAAAAGCTCAGGCTTCTGTGCTTGAGGTTGAAGACTTGGATTTAATGGGACAAGTTAATTTTGCCTTGGTTTAAAGGAAGAAATAAATAAGGTGTGAATGTATAGTTCAGAAGGTGAGATGTGCAAGTACAAATGCATGCATGTGTGTGTTCAGGGGAAGGGGAAGGGGAAGGTGGTCCTTTTTTTTTTTTTTTTTTTTTTTATCGAGTTTTGCTCTGTCACCAGGCCACAGTGCAATGGCGTGATCTGGGCTCACTGCAACCTCCACCTCCCGGGTTCAAGTGATTCTCTTGCCTCAGCCTCCCGAGTAACTGGGATTACAGGATTACAGGCGGGCACACCACCATGCCTGGCTAATTTTTGTATTTTTAGTAGAGACAGCAGGGTTTTACCATGTTGGCCAAAGTGGTCTCAAACTCCTGACCTCAGGTGATCCACCTGCCTCGGCCTCCCAAAGTGCTGGGAATACAGGCATGAGCCAATGTACCCAGCTAGAAGGTGGTCCTTTTGCCAGAACATGCTGTGACTTCATTTACTGCCAAGGGAATTGAAGCAATATGCCTTGGATCTCGCTTTTGGTCCTTTGCCCCTGTCCTTTGTCTCACAGGCAGAGGGAGGGGAGGGACTAGCTTAAGAGCAAATTTGCCACTCCTTGGACCTCTGCCTGACCCCTATGTGCCTTTCGCCTGTGTAACCATCCAAAAAGCACCTAGCGCAAAGAGGCCTGACACAGAGAAGAGAAATACAAGGACTTGATTTCACACAGGAGGGGTCTGAGACCTCTTTCAGGCAATTACTAATTGCGTTCTGACCCAGCCCTAACATTTGCAAAGCTCAGGAAAAGAGCACACACGAAGTCAGCACACCATATGTCTAAATGTTTAAAGGTTATATATAAGTCAAACTTAAAATGGTTAAATAAAATGTATTCTATTATCCTAACTTCACGTTCATAATAACAAAATCAAACTGCATAAATGAAACTGCCTTTGCAAAGCTATAACAGGGAGAAAATTATGACAGTGAAAGAGATCTTACTAATTCTATCTTTCCTTTTAACTTCCAAACTGCCATTGTTCATTACTGGGCACATTGTTCATTACTGGCTAACAAAAAGAGGAATTTAGTTTATACTTTAACTTAAAAACAAAGGTAAGAACAGTCCCTTCCCAAAACAAACCCCTTTTTGCCTGGGAACCAGATCACCTTGAAAAGACTAACAAATTAGTCACAAGATTAGAAATTATGGTTTAGGAGTCATGCAGCCAGAGGCCACAAGATTCCGGAACTTCTCAATTGCTCCTAGGGATAAGATCACTATTATAAAACCTAAGATTGGTGTTTCAGATGTTTTTCAGACCTCACATTCTGATGCACCTGCTGGCCCCCACCCCCAGACCAGTTGAGTAATCTGGCTCAACCAGCTCTTCAGTCTCACCCAGGGACAGAAGACAGCAAGAAGAACCCCCTTCAACTACCTGTGATTTCAACTCCAACCCAACTGATAGCACTCCCCACTCACTAACCTCCTCCCCACCAAATTATCCTTAAAACACCCCAGTGTCTGAATTTTTGAGGAAACTGATTTGAATAGCAAAACTCTGGTCTCTTATTAAACATTTTCTCTGTTGCAATTCCCCTGTCTTGATTTTGGCTCTATTTGGGCAGCAGGCAAGAAGAAATCACTGGGCAGTTACATCAAACTCTGGTTTTTACATGACTGAAAGTCTTCAGAACATGAAATACAACTGAGTTTAATTATTATTGCATACATGTGGGTGTTTTGTTAATAGGCTAGCAAAGTTTAAATGAGTAATAAAATAAAGACAGGTATAAGTAATGAATTATTATACTTATCCCCACCCTCAATTTTTTTCTTAGTTTATTTCAGCCAAAACACTAACATTGCTGTTACAATCAAGATTTTTCCAAATAATTTGGTATTATTAACAGTAACTATCTAAACATTAAAATTATAATCATATCCAAGATACCTGCAATTTGATGATATTTTCTTCAAAAATTATAAATTACAATAAAGGTAATAAGTCAAAAAGTATTTTTCATGTGTAATCACACAGTTAGGTTTTTCTAAATTATTCAAAATTGTGAGGATTAAAAAGGAAAACTCAAATTAATAATAATGGACCTCAACTTTTAATAAGGTAAGTGAACAACCTTTTGATTTGAATTACATTTTGAAAATTTAATTACCTCTTATTAAATAGTTTCATATAAAGTCTACTTAAAGTTATTTAAGTATATTTAAAAATAAAAAAGTTTATTTAAAAAAATTATTTAAATAAACCATTTGATTCTAATTATATTTTGGAAATTTGATTACCTCTTATTAAATAGTTTTATATAAATAAAACTATTTACAATTCTAGCATTCCATCTTGTAGCTGACATGGGAGAAATCATTACGTAGCATGCTATGGGAACTGAAAGGTGATATGGATTATTTAATATTTCGCAGGATGCTCCTCAGCCACCATGTTGCAAACTCGTATGTGCCTCTGGAGCCATGAATTGGAAAACAAATGGAAGCAAACTACTCATCTGACAAAGGGCTAATTTCCAGAATCTACAAAGAACTCAAACAAATATACAAGAAAAAAACAAACAACCCCATCAAAAAGTGGGCAAAGGATATGAACAGACATTTCTCAAAAGAAGACATTCATACAGCCAACAGACACATGAAAAAATGCTCATCATCACTGGCCATCAGAGAAATGCAAATCAAAACCATAATGAGATACCATCTCACACCAGTTAGAATGGCAATCATTAAAAAATCAGGAAACAACAGGTGTTGGAGAGGATGTGGAGAAATAGGAACACTTTTACACTGTTGGTGGGATTGTAAACTAGTTCAACCATTATGGAAAACAGTATGGTGATTCCTCAAGGATCTAGAACTAGATGTACCATATGACCCAGCCATCCCACTACTGGGTATATACCCAAAGGATTATAAATTATGCTACTACAAAGACACATGCACACGTATGTTTATTGCGGCACTATTCACAATAGCAAAGACTTGGAATCAACCCAAATGTCCATCAGTGACAGACTGGATTAAGAAAATGTGGCACATATACACCATGGAATACTATGCAGCCATAAAAAAGGATGAGTTTGCGTCCTTTGTAGGGACATGGATGCAGCTGGAAACCATCATTCTTAGCAAACTATCACAAGAAGAGAAAACCAAACACCGCATGTTCTCACTCATAGGTGGGAACTGAACAATGAGCTCACTTGGACTCGGGAAGGGGAACATCACACACTGGGGCCTATCATGGGGAGGGGGGAGGGGGGAGGGATTGCATTGGGGAGTTATACCTGATATAAATGATGAATTGACGGGTGCTGACGAGTTGATGGGTGCAGCACACCAACATGGCACATGTATACATATGTAACAAACCTGCACGTTATGCACATGTACCCTAGAACTTAAAGTATAATAATAATAAAAAAAAAAAAAACATAGCTGCCCTCTGCAGAAAGAACATTTTGTTATGCTGTGTTGGGAGGGAAAATAAAGGTGTGATACCTTTCCTCAGTCATCATAAGGGTCACGGGGACACTGCTATAACAAAAGACAGGTTATAGATGACACAAAAACACAACATTATGATTTACTTAATCAAAGTTTTACTGCCACATAAGTCCTCAGAAATGAAGACCTAACGAATCAGGAAAAACTTTATTTTTATGCTCAGATTCTGTAAAAGAATGGAGAGCTATGGAGAAAGACGATTGAACAAAGGGGAATGATCTAATGGTAATAGCCTGAGTGTGAAACCTAATAAGACCTGCTGTTTGGATTCTTCTTTGCCTCTGAGTAGCATTTCTTTCTTCCAGGTATAGGGCAAGACCCCTTCTGGTATAAGGGTCTTATGACCTAATATCAGGCAAGGGTAAGACAGAGAATTTCTTTTTGGCTAGTTCCCACACAGAAAGGTAGGGGAAGGTTAGAGTACTATTTTTAGTTTCTATGACCCACCTTGGGGAAGAGGGCTCAGTTCCCATGGCCTGCCTTGGGGGAAAAGGGGGAGCAGGAGAAAGAAGGGGAGGAGAAGGTCAGAGGCAGACTTTGCTTTTGAAGCCTTTTCAGCATCTCTTGGTTCAAAGCACTCAGCACGCCAAAGTGCCATACTTTGGGGTATCATTTTTCGAGCCTCAACACTTTAAATATATTACTTTCATACTATCTGAGGTAAAGGATTTGACAATTACTGTCTTTTCTTTTATCGAAGAGCTTCTGCTGTTCAAATCCTACCCTTGCTCTAAAACAGTGTCTATCTCTAGTATCAGTAACAGACAACCCTAAACATTCCCAGTTTTTGAACATAATTGCCGTTTTAGAGGATTCAGGGCAAGAGAGGAGGAGAAATGTGTCTTTGACCTGAATAGTCTTAGTTAGGAGAGTAGATATTTAGGATTTGGGGTCACACTGTCTGTGCCAGATCTGAGTGTTATTTTGGGGATGTTTGTGATACAAATTCTCTCCAAGTGTAGAACCTGGAGCAGGGTACAGTCTTGGTCTTGCCTGGGAGTAAGGGCAATATTGTTTACATAATTTTGGGCAAATCATTTTTCTGACTTGAGGAAGGCAATAATACCTCCTAATCTACTTATTTCATATTTCTCTTAAGAGAAGGAAGACAATGTGTTTGCATGTCCTTCAAAAATATATTTATAATTTTGGCAAAAGCTTGGTATTGAAGGAGCAGAAACTTTTGCAAACATAAAGTTTATTGTTTGTTTGGATTTCTTTTGTGTATGTACATATTAACAAAATAATTAGAGATTGAATTAAGAGAATATGTTATTCTTACCATATATCAAGTGTCAATCAGCTATGAATTTCTATTCATGCATAGGATTCTGAATAGGTTTTTATTATTTACCTTACTGATATCCTAAAGCACATTAAAAATTCTGTGTGTACAAAGTGAAATGGAGATGGCATTTATCTAATAAAGTCAAGCCATATAAACGTTTGGCTATTCACTTGCATATGAGGGTGACATTACCAGTTCCATCTTCCTAATGAGACACAGTCACTGAAATCTTGCCTTCTTATGTCTTTATCTTGCTCATTTTTTTTCTAATAAAACTTTCCATGTTTTAAGAACATATTTAGTGTCAGAGTCTAGACCAAATTTTACATGTAGTGTCTCATTGAGTCTTCATAATAACCAGGTTTTATTATTATAATCCCTATTATAAAATAAAGAAGCAGAGACAAAACAATTTGCTCAGGATCATATAGGTAGTGAGTGAAAGGACTAGAAACAAGATTAGTCTAATTTCAAAGCCCATGCTCTAAATTATTACACTGTACTGTCTGCTATAGAGATTGTTGAAAATGCCAATCCAAGTTCCAGGATAGACTCACCTGTCATTGACTTCTCTGCTTGTACTAGTGATGCTGGCAACCCTGGGATCTTTCACTCAGCTTGACTTTAGAGAAAAATCTGTCTGACCCAGAATTCTGAGTTGGAGGCATCCTAGGCTGATTTGCATGACCTCAGCTGTGTAGGGTTGTACAAAATGCTGACTTTGAAGGCTCTGGTTCAGGATACTGTGTAACTTTGATGTGAACAAAAAGATCAGCGTGTTGTTTCAAGCACAGCTGTGTAATCAAAGCCACACAGCCTAGATGGATTTCAGCTAATTGGTTCAATGGAAATTTACAGCTGGAATGCGATGGAATGAAGCTGTCTGCTGTTACTCAGGCAAACCAACCTCGGTCACGTTCCCTGGCCGCCACTGAAACAAATGTCCTATTTTGTAAAGAGGCACCGAGTGGCGGCACACAAATAGCTAAGCTGTTTAACATTTGCAGACATTCACAGTAATGTATCAGCTGTCAATACGCTGCACACACATTAGGGGGGGATCGTGACAGCATTGCTGACACGCTATTGATTCATGGCACAGGCTGTTTATCTGTGACAAGAAAACATCAGTTGATATTGACAAATCATCTGAAAATACTCACCTACTTGCACTCTATCAAAGTTGAGTGAAATACACAGTAAACTGACTGCCAGGAGTCAAGATAGGTCCACAGAATGACAGTACCTATCACACATTAGAAATTCTCTATAAATACACAGCTCTGGTTTATTGATGATAAAGAAATAGTCTTCTCACTGTAAGGCCAAAGACTGACTATCAGTTATGTAAATAATAGGAAAGAACAATGAGTGAATTCAGAGTGGGGCTTATTTACAAAATTCTGTCTTTCTTGTTGACCTTAAAAAGTGAGTGTGAGAAACTGCCTGCTGTGCAGTGTTAGGCAGGCAAAAGTCTCCAACAGATTGGGGAGATAAAAGTATGCTTTTTTCTGAAAGAGCCATGATCAAGGTTGAGGGTTTTTACTTAAGACAATATTTTACAAACACATTACAGGACTTTGCTCACCATTTTCTGTTGGGGTGGCTATTGAAATGCTACAACATAGCACTAAACATAATGAAAAGAGTAAAGATTTAGTTGGTTAGGTGAGTGAAGATTCAATGCCCCATTCATTCAACCTTTTAAAAGCACTAAGCATTTTAAGTAACTGTCATAGCCTTTGATCAACAAAAATTTTTAAATTGTGGTGCAGTGCCCATTATGTCAAGCTACAGTGTTGCATTTAGGTTATCTGGGAAAAAAAAAGACTGCCATTGGTCTAAAAATGCTGTTTCAAAGAATCTATTCACTCATTCAATCAAGATGTATTGAGCATCTACTGTTTGTCATGCACTGTGCTGGGTGGAAGGGATATAGCTGAGAACAGGAAACAAACTGCTCACTTCGTGGGTTTGTTTTCCAGTTTTGACGGGAGACAAAAATATTAAACAAATATTTAAATAACTTCAAGTTGCAATAAGTGACATGTAGAAAACAAAGATAGTTTGAATCAGATCTGCCACATGCAGCAAAAAATTCTTCCCTGGTAAGCTTAGCTGTGTTGGCCATATCTGAATGTTCATTAAGTCTTCCATGGAATCATGTACCCATAGTGATACAGGGTTAGGGAAGAGAACTTGTATCTACTATGTGCCATGCACTGTAGTAGGTGCTGTTAGAAAGATGAAAGATTGTGAGTAGCAGCTTGGTGGGAGGAGTTCAGGATGTAAATGAAGTCAGAATATCTTTAGTTTAAAACCTGCCTCTTCTATATTCTACTACTGTGACCCTGGGAAGGTCACTTAAACTAGCTGAGCTTCAGTTTCCTCATTTACAAAATGGAGATCACATTTTGCTGGGTTGAAGTAAGGATTAAATGAGATATTATGGGTGCAATATGTGGTACATAATAGGTGATCAATTAATTTATTGAATGTTTATTATCTTCTGAGATGGGTGGTACTAAGTATCACTATGCTATGTTTGAGGATCTCAAAGACTATGCAACTTATTTAAAATGCTTGGTGCTTTTAAAGGGTCGAATAAATGCGGCATTGGATCCTCATCTAACTGATTTAATTTTTACTCTTTTCATTATATTTAATACTATGTCATAGTAATTCAGTAACATTTGCTCCTAATTATTCCTAGCACCACTGTCACCATGGCCTCCACCATGACTGCCACTGCCACAATGGCCTCCACCATAACTGCCACTGTCACCACCTCCACAATCCACTAGGCCTATTTCTATAAGCATCTTCCCTTTGTTGAGCCCCTCTGATATGCCAGATAATATGGTAAGTTGTGAAACATATTATCTCATATAATTCTCACAACAACCCTAGGTGATAATGTAAAAACCTCTCATGTTATAGATGGAAAAATAGAAGCCCTCTCTGCATTAATAAATTAATTCTGGATATTAGCCCTTTGTCAGATGGGTAGATTGTAAAAATTTTCTCCCATTCTGTAGGTTGCCTGTTCACTCTGATGGTAGTTTCTTTTACTGTGCAGAGCTCTTTAGTTTAATTAGATCCCATTTGTCAATTTTGGTTTTTGTTGCCACTGCTTTTGGTGTTTTAGACATGAAGTCCTTGCCCATGCCTATGTCCTGAATGGTGTTGCCTAGGTTTTCTTCTGGGGTTTTTATGGTTTTAGGTCTAACATTTAAGTCTTTAATCCATCTTGAATTAATTTTTGTACAAGGTGTAAGGAAGGGACCTAGTTTCAGCTTTTTACATATGGCTAGCCAGTTTTCCCAACACCATTTATTAAATATGGAATCCTTTCCCCATTTCTTGTTTTTGTCAGGTTTGTCAAAGATCACATGGCTGTAGATGTGTGGTATTATTTCTGAGGGCTCTTTTCTGTTCCATTGGTCTATATCTCTGTTTAGGTACCAGTACCATGCTGTTTTGGTTACTGCAGCCTTGTAGTATAGTTTGAAGTCAGGTAGCTTGATGCCTCCAGCTTTGTTCTTTTGTCTTAGGATTGTTTTGGCAATGCAGGTTCTTTTTTGGTTCCATATGAACATTAAAGTAGCTTCTTCCAATTCTGTGAAGAAAGTCATTGGTAGCTTGATGGGGATGGCATTGAATCTATAAATTACTTTGGGCAGTATGGGCATTTTCACGATACTGAGTCTTCCTATCCATGAGCATGGAATGTTCTTCCATTTGTTTGTGTCCTCTTTTATTTCATTGAGCAGTGGTTTGTAGTTCTCCTTGAGGAGGTCCTTGACATCCCTTGTAAGTTGGATTCCTAGGAATTTTATTCTCTTTGAGGCAATTGTGAAAGGGAGTTCACTCATGATTTGGCTCTCTGTTTGTCTGTTATTGGTGTATAGGAATGCTTGTGATTTTTGCATGTTGATTTTGTATTCTGAGACTTTGCTGAAGTTGCTTATCAGCTTAAGGAGATTTTGGGCTGAGATGATGGGGTTTTCTAAATATATAATCATGTCATCTGCAAACAGGGATAATTTGATTTCCTCTTTTCCTAATTGAATACTCTTTATTTCCTTCTGCTGCCTCATTGCCCTGGCCAGAACTTCCAACACTATGTTGAATAGGAGTGGTGAGAGAGGGCATCCCTGTCTTGTGCCAGTTTTCAAAGACAATGCTTCCAATTTTTGCCCATTCAGTATGATATTGGCGGTGGGTTTGTCATAAATAGATCTTATTATTTTGAGATATGTTCCATCAATACCTAGTTTATTGAGAGTTTTTAGCCTGAAGGGCTGTTGAATTTTGTTGAAGGCCTTTTCTGCATCTGTTGAGATAATCATATGATTTTTGTCTTTGGTTCTGTTTATATGGTGGATTACATTTATTGATTTGAATATGTTGAACCAGCTTTGCATCCCAGGGAAGAAGCCAACTTGATTGTGGTGGACAAGCTTTTAGATGTGCTGCTGAATTTAGTTTGCCAGTATTTTATTGAGGATTTTGCATCAATGTTCATCAGGGATATTGGTCTAAAATTCTCTCTCTCTCTTTTTTTTTTGTTGTGTCTCTGCCAGGCTTTGGTATCAGGATGATGCTGGCCTCATAAAATGTGTTAGGGAGGATTCCCTCTTTTTCTATGGTTTGGAATAGTTTCAGAAGGAATGGTACTAGCTCCTCTTTGTACCTATGGTAGAATTCGGCTGTGAATCCGTCTGGTCCTGTAGTTTTTTTTGGCTGGTAGGCTATTAATTATTGCCTCAATTTCAGAGTCTGTTATTGGTCTACTCAGGGATTCAACTTCTTTCTGGTTTAGTATTGGAAGGGTGTATGTGTTTAGGAATTTATCAATTTCTTGTAGATTTTCTAGTTTATTTGCGCAGAGGTGTTTATAGTATTCTCTGATGGTAGTTTGTATTTCTGTGGGATTGGTGGTGATATCCCCTTTATCATTTTTTATTGTGTCTATTTTATTTTTCTCTTTTTTCTTCTTTGTTAGTCTTTCTAGTGGTCTATCAATTTTGTTGATCTTTTCAAAAAACCAGCTCCTGGATTCATTGATTTTTTTGAAGGGTTTCTTTTGTGTGTGTCTCTATCTCCTTCAGTTCTGCTCTGATCTTAGTTATTTCTTGTCTTCTGCTAGCTTTTGAATGTGTTTGCTGTTGCTTCTCTAGTTCTTTTAATTGTGATGTTAGGGTGTCAATTTTAGACCTTTCTTGCTTTCTCTTGTGGACATTTAGTACTATAAATTTCCCTCTACACACTGCTTTAAATGTGTCCCAGAGATTCTGGTATGTTGTGTCTTTGTTCTCACTGATTTCAAAGAACATCTCTATTTCTGCCTTCATTTCGTTATGTACCCAGTAGTCATTCAGGAGCAGGTTGTTCAGTTTCCATGTAGTTGAGCGGTTTTGAGTGAGTTTCTTAATCCTGAGTTCTACTTTGATTGCACTATGGTCTGAGAGACAGTTTGTTATAATTTCTGTTCTTTTACATTTGTTGAGGAGTGCTTTACTTCCAACTATGTGGTCAGTGTTGGAATAAGTGTGATGTGGTGCTGAGAAGAATGCATATTCTGTTGATTTGGGGTGGAGAGTTCTGTATATGTCTATTAGGTCTGCTTGGTGCAGACCTGAGTTAAATTCCTGGTTATCCTTGTTAACTGTCTGCCTCATTGATCTGTCCAGTGTTGACAGTGAGGTGGAACTTAAACAAATTTACAAGAAAAAAAATCAAACAACCCCATCAAAGAGTGGGCAAATGACATGAACAGGCACTTCTCAAAAGAAGGCATTTATGCAGCCAACAGCTACATGAAAAAATGCTCATCATCACTGGCTATCAGAGAAATGCAAATCAAAACCACAATGAGACACCATCTCACACCAGTTAGAATGGTTATCATTAAGAAGTCAGGAAACAACAGGTGCTGGAGAGGATGTGGAGAAATAGGAACACTTTTACACTGTTGGTGGGGCTATAAACTAGTTTAACCATTGTGGAAGACAGTGTGGTGATTCCTCAAGAATCTATAACTAGAAATACCATTTGACCCAGCCATCACATTACTGGGTATATACCCAAAGGTTTACAAATCATGCTGCTATAAAGACACATGCACACGTATATTTATTGCGGCACTATTCACAATAGCAAAGACTTAGAACCAACTCAAATGTCCCATCAATCATAGACTAGATTGAAAAAATGTGGCACATACACAACATGGAATACCATGCAGCCATATAAACGGATGGATTCATGTCCTTTGTAGGGACATAGATGAAGCTGGAAACCATCATTCTGAGCAAACTATCACAAGGACATAAAGCCAAACACCACATGTTCTCACTCATAGGTGGGAATTGAACAATGAGAACACTTGGACACAGGGTGGGGAACATCACAGACCAGGGCCTGTCATGGGGTGGGGTGAGGGGGGAGGGATACCATTAGGAGATACACCTAATGTAAATGACGAGTTAATGGGTGTAGCACACCAACATGGCACATGTACACATATGTAACAAACCTGCAAATGTACCCTACAACTTAAAGTATTAAAAAAAAACCCACATTTAAATAAAATTAAAATATCTGATAAAAAAAGATATTCATTCAACTTCACTCACCTAGTAAGGAGTAGAACTGGAATTTGAACCCAGGCAGCCGAACTCCAGAAATTTATTTCATCGGCTAGATCTCCAATGCATAATTTAAGTGAGCTTTTCTGAAACATTCCATAGTTGAGTTATTAAAGCAGCCACAGGAACAATTGACAATCTGGTAACTGAGGTCTTCCCTACTCTGGAATCAGTTTGGTCACCCCATTGCCTTCTTGGCAGCATTCCAGATCCCCCTCTCCCATTTTTTTGTTCAAGGGGTGGCATAGACGCAGGGAGAATCTGGCTCAACAAGTGCTAACTGATAGTGTTACCATAAGGAAAAAACAGTAGGAAGCTCTGTCAGGAAGGCAAAGGCTTGAATGTAATATGTTCTATTAAAATGCTTTCTCGTGAGTTACTAATGAAAGTCAAGAAACTGATATTTCCTTATTTGATCAGGTCCCCTGTTAAGGATTGATTGAACACACACATTTGCCAACTTACTGAAAATAACTTGAAGTGTCATTAAATGAATTTCCACAGAGCACAATTTCAATCTGCCCTATCTCTTTGTTTATAGCCATTATTTTCTGGGTTACTGCAGGGAATGTTCTCTCTCTCCAATAGATCTAACAGAAACAGGAAGATATTCTGCTGAACTTATAGAAATCCTTTTCTCTAGCTTGTGTAAATGTCCTTAGCTCAGTTGCCTATTGTTTTTGTGATTATTTTGTGTATGATGTTTATGGCTTAGCTATGTGTCTTGGAAATCAATTCCTTTTTTAGTGATAAGCCTATATAATCTTTGCATGCTGTCTCTGCAGTGGGGCCATTGTATAGGTGAAAAAAGGTAACTTTATAGTAAGGTCTTCCTGAAATGCTAACAATAAAATTGCATTGGATAAGATAAAAGTCCTAAGTTAGGCCAAATTCTAGGTTAAAGTGGATTCTGTTTTAATGAGACACTGTTGTATTGAGGATGGATATGTTGGAAAATAAATTAACTGAAGTATCCAATAAGCTGTTATCAATGCAACTAGGAAAAATATTTGTCTCCAGTTTTATCATTTATACCTTCAAAGCCAATAGGTTTCTGCTGGGTTATTGGTATGACAGTCACAAAGTGATACAATATGCTTTGATTACTTTTAATCAAATCTTGATTTCCAGGAATAATAAAGTAGTTCTGTGCAGTTTCTTTTCCAAATTGGAATTAAGTCAATTGGTTTCTCAGGGCGACTTCATCCACACAGTTCTTTTATATGTGGGGCCAGTGCTTGATGGTCTCCCAGATGTAATTGTTGCTTAGCCCAGGGCCTGTGTGTAGGTAAACTGAACAAAGGACTCTGGACACAGGTAGACTGATGGGTGAATGAATGGATAGGAGAGCTACAAGAGATATTAATTTATCTTTAAAGAAGAGACCCTGAGTAATGGGAATAACATATACAAAATTCTGGATATGTATAGACAGAAACAATCTAGTTTTTTCCATTTTCCTGGGAGTCAACATAGCAACCTCACCAGTAGCTAAGATAATACAAATTATATCAACAATTAGAATATATTAGTATTGCAGAGTTGGCATAGCAAAATACCACAGATTGGGTGGCTTAAATAACAAAAATTTATTTTCTGATTGTTCTAAAGGCTAGAAGTCCAAGATCAAAGTACCAGGAGAATGGGTCTCTCCTGGGGTCTCTCTTCCTTAGCCTGAAAGAGCCACCTGTGCCATGTAAGGCCTGCTGTGTCCCTACATGGCATTTTCTCTATGCACGCACATCCCCGATGTCTCTTTCCCTTGTTATAAGGACACCAGGCATAGTGGCTTAGGAACCCACCTTTTTAACTTCATTTAACCTCAGTCACCTCTTTAACGATTCTATCCCCGAATATAGTGACATTCTGAAATTATGACTTCAACATATAAATTTAGGGGGTTGGATCACAATTCAGCCCATAACAATGAAATACCTTTTTATTAACTATATGGGTCTAAAGAGGATAATATCACATGGTAACAAGATTGGAGAAATGGGCTTTCTCATTAACTTCTAATCAAATTGTGAATTGCTATAACTTGGGGGGTTGAAAGAGTAATCTGAAAATATCAGTGAAAGTAAAAATACATGTTGTTGACATAGATACTCTAATTGCAGAAGTTTATCTACAGTAATAAATGTACTTATTGATAACATATCTCCATCTGTGGTTTGTTGTCAGATGAAAATAATAGGAAACAACCCAAATTTCAATAAACTGGGGAAGTAGAATAAATTACAATATATTCATTGTATGAAATAGTATATGACTTCAAAAAGAGTGAGTTAGATCTCTATCAAATGACCTACAGAGACATCTTGTATGAATTGGAATATGAGAAAGAAACTTGCACAGTAAGTATCTGGTATTCACCCTCTTTAAAATGAATAAACTACTCTAAACAAAATATATGTCTGAATGGGGAATGGGTAGCAACATTTCTTAACTCGAGTTGGGAATGTAAGTGAAAAACATTTTTTAATGTTTATTTATTGGTTAAATTTCTAAAAATTGTGATCACTTCAGCATTAAATTTTAGAAAAAATAATTATCTTTCTCTCATATTGTTCACAATATGCTTCTTCTTGGATCACTTACATTTCTTTAAGAATATCTCTCAGTGTTACAGACTTCCTGGTTTGATTGTATTCTTGTCCATGTCTGATCTCTGTGTTTGACTTTGATCTTCACAGGGGAGAGGACTGGTCTGATTCATTGTTTATTCTCTTTAACCTTTTTCTGTAGAATTTATGGCACCTAATAGGTACATAACAACCATGGAAATGGCTAAATACAAGTTAAAATTCCTTGCCTCCTCTAGAAAATAGGAGTCTTCTATTAAGTCTGGGAATAAATATGAAGAATATCTTCTTTGAAATATTCACAAGCTATGTGATGAAGAATGTTACTTTCACAGGTTGCTAAACAGTGTTGATTGATTAAAAAGACTTCTCTTGTGAAGCACTTTTGGGAAAGACTGGGATAAATAAAGTTAACAAAGTATCTCTACTGTTCATTATTTGAATTTGAATATATGAGTATTATTTTTGAATATTCAAATTGAGCATATAGAATGAAATGTTTGATAAACTTCTTTTACCACAGAGCACTTTTCTTTTCTGAGTCTCTCTCAGGGCTATGGGATGCTCTTTGTGAAGTGCTACTTTAGTTTTCCATATTCTGGTTTTACAGATAAAACACCAAGGTCTGATGAAGACTCACTGAAAGCATATTCTAAGTTTGGCTAGAAGGCTAATCCTAAGAAAACAAATAAAGAGGGAACTGCTAATGACAAACTTGGACAACTTAGTAATTTTTTCCATGGCTGAACACACAAATGATAATTTTGCAAAGCTGTGCTCCAGACTCAGAGAATTATACAGAATTACTTGTGTATTCAAATGCCAATCTTTACATCTTTCAGGAAATGTCTTACTCTTTCAAGCCAGATTACATTTTCCCCCGCTTTTATTGATGGACATAAAACAACCAGTAATTGAAGCTGTCTTGATCAAAGAGGGTATCATTTTGCATTATCTAAAGGTTATGGTATATACATTCCATCTTAGTTCTAAAATTGATGATATTATTGAACAAGCTCATTTGAGTTCCCTTCATTATTTTTAGTCATTACCTATGCCAAATCAAGTTAAGACTTGCTTACAGATGTTTTACTTAATGATGATAATAATGACAATTCCATTTACTGAGCATTTACTTGAACCAGGAACTTTACATATGGAATCTCATTCATCTTGACAATAACTCTATTAAGTACTGTGGTAGCTGGCCTCTTTGATGGCTCCCACTGGACCTCACCTCCTGATGTTCATACACTCTGTAATGCCTTGGCACATTGAATCAGTGTTGGTGTGTGTGCAATGGAATATGGTAGAACTGATGGCATGTGATTTATAAAGCTGGGTAAAAAAAGGCATTATAACTTCTGCCTTGGTTTTTGAATTATTCACTCCAGGGAAGCTACCAATAATGTCATAAGCAGCCTTACAAGAGATCATGTTGGGAGGAGCTAAAGCTTCCAGCCAATAGCCAGCACCAACTTCTGGGGCATGTGAATGACTCATCTTGGAAGCAGGTTCTCCAGCCCCTATCCGCTTTAAACAACTGTAGCCTCAGTTTGCATCTCACTACAATTTTATAAGCACTCCCTGGACCAAACCACACAGTCAGGCTGTTCTCATGACCCACAAAAACTGTTAGAAATAAAAAAAAAATTATTATCATTTAAAGCAACTAGGTTTTGCAATTATCTGTTATATAGCAACAGATAATCAACATAGGTACTATTTTCTCATTTTACAAATGATGAAGTAAAGACATTTTAATTTGTCTGAAATCTTACATATAGTAAGTTGTGGTGCTAGGATTTGAATCCAGGCCTTTTAAACTAAAGTTTAAATCCTTTTTTACTCATGATCATATTCTTACTTCCTATAACTCAAATATCACTAAGGCTCTATCTAATTTATATAATGAAGTGTAACTTTGCACCTTAATTGTCTCCTTGTGTTTCACATATTACAAACTCTTTATTTAAAATCCCATTCATTTGTTTATCAAATATTTATAAAATATTTACCATATATCTGTGGATACAGACATAAGAATGGGTACCTGCACTCAAGAATCTCATAGTTCAGTTATCTATGTCCTGTAACACATTTCATATGTCAAAGCCTTTCATTATTATATGTATATTTTATGGATTGCCACAATGCTTATTCTGCCTTTTTTATTTCATTGTTAATATATGACTAATAGCATCTTCTATTTTGTAGCATGAAATTCCAGGTCCGTTATTTAAATGATATAAAATATTGCTATACTATCTTGAGGTTAAATGATCTTCATTTTCTCTGCATTTTATAATAGTTCTATCCTAAATCTTTACAAGAATTTCATTATTTGGTTGAGGGAATATTTGCATAATTATTAGCATATAATCTAGTGTAATAGTTTTCATGATTTTCACTGGTGCAGCCAATCTAAACAGAATGTTTAACAAAAGTGGACTGCATCAGACAATTAAAGAAGGGAATTCTGAAAAGCGAGACAACATGATATTGTTTGCCCGGACAATCCTTCACTATGCTTATTATTGTAGAGATCATGTATTCAACTTGTGTCTGAATATCCTCTTTTAGGAATACCTCAAGCTAAATAATTTGCATTTTTTTCTCTTTAAAATTTCAATGTTAGAATTATCAGCAAGGCATAGGATATTAATTGAAGCTAATAATAGCTTGTAAATTTGGGTTTGCAAATAATGTATTCTATTTGGTATATAGTTAGATATGCATGGGAGAAACCTCCTACAAATATTTTTCATATTTTATCAGTAAAATACAGAACAATTATAAAAAATAATTCCTAATAGTGCCTTAGATTGCTGTATGACACCTAATAGTGGATGATTCTGGAGCCCAACCTTATGTCTCCTTATTAGAACCCTGGCTCCATCGCTTGCTAACTCTCTCTCTATATCAGCTATGGCTAATTAGAAACACAGAACCACTGTGAATATTAGGGAGTAGGAAGTACACTTTATCTAACTGTAGGTGAATATGGGGAAGAAAAGGTCCAACATAGATCAGAGAAACATCATTTGCATAGATGAACCAGTGTGGGGCAGATAGATGAGTTGGAGACTGCAAGAAGCTAAGCGTATCCAGCTATTGGAGTAGAACTGTGAAGAAGAAGAAGTCTATAAATGGTTACTGACTCTGCAGGTAGTGAAGCATCTAATTGTAGGCCTGGAATTACTGCTGGATCCCAGCCAGAAGGAAGACCTGGACTAAGATTGGAAAAAGCTAGAATAAATGCTTTGCATTTCTTCCAATCAATAGGGACCTCCAAAGTAAAATAGCAGCTGATTCACTTTGTCTTCAAAATAATAGCAGTGTGTCTTATGAACAACCTTAACCAGAAGCCATAGATGGAAAGGAATTCTGAGAAATATAGTTCCAAGATAGCTAAAGTGACATGGTACAAAACCAACATTTTGTGTGACCTTAGGTAAATTAGTTATACTCTCTGAACATGTTTTTTTTTTTTTTTCTTTTCAACTGTAACAGCGGAGTTGAAAATAGGACTTACACCGCAGCATTATTTTAAGGACTGAATGATGTGCTTTATGTAAAGCATTTTTACAGTGCCTAGCACAAGCTGAAAGCTCAACCCTCTTAGTGATTTTTATTTTCACACCTCTATTCTCTTGTCAGTAGCTGAATATACCCCCTGCAGTATTACTCCATTCTTCTGTGTTTATCTTTACCCTTGGGATTTTTGAGGTTGTGTCAAACTTAATTAAGCAAACATTCAGAGATAAGATATTCTACTGTCTAAGGTAGCTTTAGAGAAGGTTGTCCCACAAGTTCAGAAGGGGAGTATTCACATTGAAAAAATAATTCTTTATTCTCCAGTTTAGCAGTTCGTAGAGGATGAAACATGTTCACTAACCTGTGACTGTAGACACTGGAAAATATTCTAATCTCTGAAGTGTGTCTGTGCCTCACACAAAACAGTGAATATTTGGATAGAAGATCTGCTTAATGCGTTGTCATAGTCACTCCATGCAAGATGACTGCTTTCTGCTCTTCTGGGGTATATTCATGCTGCTAATAATCTGTCTTCCCTACTGTGCCCAGTATGAGGAGGGTGTTGGCTCAGTGCTCTTTTAGCCGCTCCCAATTTTCTTGGTGTTACTAGACCAGGCAGCACAGATCTCCAGGGATGAATTAAACTTAAGTTTATTCAGATGCTCCTGCTTTCTAGAGGCTGACTTTATTGTAACTGCAGGTAGTGCCCACAGGAATTTAAATTTAATGCTAACAGTAGCCCTCCCACCAGTCAGAATACTGAGGCAGGGGTGACCCTCCATTGTTTGAACCTACTAATGCAATGGTTCTTGTGGTTGTCCTATTCAGGCTGAACTATCTAAGACAGTTATAACAACAGACATCTAAAAAGACACCAATGTTATATTGGCAAAAATTAGTTTCAAACTTTAAACACTGAGAAACTGAAATCTAGGGACCCAAGAATAGCAGTGAAGTGAAAGTATATAGAGGACAGGGGCTACTGTGCATGCTTTGTGTGTTTTGATTTATCAATAAGTGTGCAGTGTATAGGTGAACCATGAGCAGGGCACCTAGAATTGCTTCATCTATAAAGTAAATTCCATTGCTAGTGTTCCATTTGTACCACAACTAGAAGACAGAGGTGAAAACCTCCCTTGAGATTTAGGTAGTAGCTCATCTTCTAAAAGCCTTTATTCCTTTATACCTTGCCACTAATTCAATCTTAATCTATCCTCCCACCTTTCCAATCTGAGTTGATAGAATTCCAACTTACTTGGTATTTGTTCCCCTCCTTTCCTTCCTTTCTTTCCTTTCCTTCCTTTCCTTCCCTTCCCTTCCCTTTTTCCTTCC
>NC_045437.1:146092287-146229554 GCF_002776525.5 Piliocolobus tephrosceles | reverse complement strand
CTTTCTTTCTTTCTTTCTTTCTTTCTTTCTTTCTTTCTTTCTTTCTTTCTTTTCTTTCTTTCTTTCTTTCTTTCTTTCTTTCTTTCTTTCTTTCTTTCTTTTTCTTTCCTTCTTTCCTCCTTCCTTCCTTCCTTCCTTCCTTCCCTCCTTCCTTCCTTCCCTCCTTCCTTCCTTCCTTCTTTCCTTCCTTCCTTCCTTCTTTTCTTTTCTTTTCTTTTCTTTTCTTTTCTTTTCTTTTTTTTCTTTTCTTTTCTTTTCTTTTCTTTTCTTTTCTTTTCTTTTTCTTCAGAGTTTTGCTCTGTCACCAGACTGGAGTGCAGTAGCATGATCTTGGCTCACTGCAACATCCGCCTCCTGGGTTCCAGCGATCCTCCTGCCTCAGCCTCCCAAGTAGCTGGGACTACAGGCACACACCACCACACCCAGCTAATTTTTGTTTTTTTTAGTAGAGATGGAGTTTCACCGTGTTGGCCAAGATGATCTCAATCTCTTGACCTTGTGGTCTGCCCTCCTCAGCCTCCCAAAGTGCTGGAATTACAGGTTGTTCAGTTCTTATACATGGATCATACTATACATTTGCAAGCCTTGCTTACATTTTCTCACATAATGTCGAATTCTTTTACCTACATTATCATGTACTACAGTGTAAGAACTAGCTCTATAGGTCAACTGAATTGTAGTCTACTCTAGTGTAAGGATTGTCACTCTCTATGCCAACTGTATGCTAATCTACTTCATTGTAAAGTCTAGGTTTCACAGCTCAAACATATAATTCACTTCAGTGTATAGAACTACAGCTCCATAGTTCAACTGCATTATAATCCACAACAGTGGAAGGGATAGAGGCTCATAGGTCAACTTGTAGTTTTCTCCAGTGCACCAACTATAGTACCATACCTATAGCACATTACATTATAGCTTTATACAAAGTATATGCTGGGCACATGTTGAAATATTTAATTTATGAATGATCTAATAATCCTTGAACATTAATATCTTTCTCAACAAATCAGCTTGCCTATGCAAAGCTTCATGGCATTATTAGATAATCTATGGAGCTCTGATATTGCATGAACACATTTAGGTTTCAGATTCTGGAGTCTAAAATGGTTGCCAAAATTTTTACTACCACTTGCAATGTCAAGAGCTAACTTCATAAGTAAGATTCAGATTCTGATGTGGACTTGCAGAAGGTAAAACTATAATGAGAGCAATATTTAAAAAACACGTGATAATTCGATTCCTTATTTGTTTATGTCTAGAAGAATCTATTCACTAGATCTGATTTTAGTTAACAGGCTTCAGGTAGCATCTGTGATTACTTATAATCAGCCTTGCATTGTTTAATTGGAAACTTTAGCTGTTATTTGTTTGATTATAGGTATTGAACTAGTAAAATGTTAAAGTGAAGGTAGATGTCTTTATCTGATCCTCAGCATGTGGATATAAAATAGAAAATCTATCAATCAATTAGATGTTTCTGGAACCAGCTGTACACACAATGCCAAATAACTGAATAGTTAGAAACATCTGGCTAATTGACAGAATCTTCTTTTAAACATCTAGACGTTTGATAACATGTTGACTTGATGAACACAAAAACCACTCTCAATATTTGGGGCTTGAAAAATCATCTTCACTTAATAGAACCAAGAATGTGAATCAAGATGACCTATATGACAACTTGAAAGCTTTGAAATTAGAAAAATAATTTGTACTTGGTCAAGACCAAATTTTAGGCTCTTTAAAATATTTATAGGAAAACAAAAGATTCGCAGTATGAAAGACTAACGTTAAAAACTATTCCCTCTTCTACTCCAGGTTTCTCATCAGTTAAGGAGTGAAAATTGTATCAATTCAGTCAAAGAGAGTGAAATGGCTATATAATCAATACATTATCATTAATCACTAAAGTACAAAACTGATGTACCTTTGCTTCCAAACTCTTCCTCCTTTTTTGCTGTTAGGAGTATGAGCTGTTTTATTAGTCATCAAGACTCCAACTGCCCATGCCAACTTTAATGTCTTCCTCTTCTTTGTCCTTAGTGTTCAGCCAGTGGACAAGTGCTTTCTCTTGTGTCAACTTTATAGATACTTCTTTTATCTATCATTTTTCTCTCCCATTAAAGTTCAAGTTCAGATCATATAACCTATTTTCTCCAAAACAGTATTCAACTCCTTTTTAATTAAAGGATAATGGATGCCTTTTGTTAAAAACAAATTCAAATCAAACAAAAATGCACAAAGTAAAAATGGAACATTTCCTTTCCATCAATCTCCCTGCTCAACGGTTGTAATCAGTAGCAATGTTTATTTTCTGATTTTACTATGCCCATAAAATATATGTCCTTCATCTGTCAATATAACATGTAAATATCAATATCTCTATCATATGAAAATATTAGCTAATATTTATATAACAATTAATATGTGCCAGCAATTTGTTAAGTACTTCAAATAACTGTTTTGTGAAATCTCTGTAAAGTATATACAGTACTCTTATCATCCTTGCTATACTATCTAATAAGTAGCTAAACCAGAATTCTGACCTTGCCTGTTTAACTCCAGAGCATCAAACTCTATCCTCACTCTACACAATAGTATCCTTTATTGTTTTTTAGTAAAACTGTGATGACACTGTAAAGTTTGTTTGCAACTTTCTTCTTTTTACTTAGGAAGATATTAGAGATATCTCTTCTTATATACAAATACCTCATTCTTTAAAATAGCCATATAGTATTCTACTGCACAGATGAATGTAGTTAAAAATTCCCCTGTTAATAGACATTTAAGACATTTTATCACTTTGTGATAAATATTTTTTGTATAGTTGTGCTTATGTTTCTTTTGGATAGACTGCTTAGAAAGTGATATGGTTTGGCTCTATGTCCCCACCCAAATCTCATGTTGAATTGTAATTCCCATTGTTGGAGGTGGGCCCTGGTGGGAGGTGATTGGATCATGGGGATGATTTCTAATGATTTACCATCATCCCCCTAGTGCCGTCTCATGATATAGTTCTCATGACATCGGGTTATTTGAAAGCATGTAACACTTCCCCATTCACTCTCTCTCTTCCTCCACCACATGAAAATGTGCCTGCTTCCCTTTGCCTTCCACCGTGATTGTAAGTTTCCTGAGGCCTCCCTAGCCTGTAGAACTGTGAGCCGATTAAACCTCTTTTATTCATAAATATGCAGTCTCTGGTATGTTGTTATAGCAGTGTGAGAATGGACTAATACAGAAGTAAAATTGTAATAGGGCCTTAACTTGTTTGTCCACCTCTGGTTTCTGCACTTGCAAACTTGTCTTTCTCATTCCTTCCAGATTTATCACCATGGAGCATGTTCTGATCTCACCAGTTCTCTGCTCTGGACTTTCCACGACTTGTTTAATAAGGCATAAACACCTTGTTTTTTCTGGCTTCCAAAATGTTATATCCTTTAACTCCAACTCATTTCACTTAGCCCTCTTTTACCCACTCACTGCTTCAGTATTAACTATTCTCAGTACTGCCTTAGCCTGGAATCTCCTTTTCCTGTAACTTCTTGAGAATGATTTCTACTTATTTTCAAAATCTAGCACAATCATTACTTCCCATGTAAATTCTTCCCAGCTAGAAGTCGTATCTCCGTAGTCCCAATTTCCCCAAGCATCGAATTCATATCTATTTGTAAGTAATTATTTTATGAAAAAATTTGCACTTAAACATGATGAAGTCCACTTTACTCTTTTCCTGAGCTCCTTTTTCCACTTAGAAGCCAAAGACACGAAACCATTGAACATGAAAATTTGAGCTGCTTACTTTGCTGAAAAATAAATACTTACTGGCCGGCCGCGGTGGCTCACGCCTGTAATCCCAGCACTTTGGGAGGCCGAGATGGGCGGATCACGAGGTCAGGAGAGCGAGACCGTCCTGGCTCGCACGGTGAAACCCGGTCTCTACTAAAAATACAGAAAATTAGCCGGGCATGGTGGCGGGCGCCTGTAGTCTTAGCTACTCGGAGGCTGAGGCAGGAGAATGGCATGAAACTGGGGAGCGGAGCTTGCAGTGAGCCGAGATTGCGCCACTGCACTCCAGCCTGGGCGACAGAGTGAGACTCCGTCTCAATAAAAAAACAAAAAACAAACAAACAAACAAAAAACGTATAAAAACTGAAATATTGTGGTTGGTATCATATGTGCCTTCCATACAGGTTTTCATAGAAAATGCCTTAGTCTAACCGTCCGAATTTGAATAGACCAGCAGGTATAGAAACACACTGGACTTTGGTGATAAAACTGGTACAGTCTTGAGTAAAAAGGGAAAGTTTGTCTTCTTAGGAGACTTGGTGTACGGATTAATACCACTGCCATAACTTAAGCACATATGTTATTGGTCAGTTTGATAGACAGAATAATAACTCCATAAAGATATCTACCTCCTAATTCTGAGAACATGTGAATATATAACTTTAAATGACAAAAGCAACTTTGCAGATGAGAATAAGGATCTCCAGATAGGGAAAGTATTTAGGATTTTTGAGTGGTGCAATGTAATCACAATGGCTTCTATAATAGGGAGGTAGAATGGTTAGAGGTAGAAAAGCCATTGTTGTTATAAAAGCAGGGAGAGATTTGAAGATGCAAAGCTACTGGCTTTGAAGATGGAGAAAGATGAGATGATCTAAGAATCAAAGTGGCCTCTAGAAGCTGGAAAAGAGAATAAGTGGATTGTCCCCTGGAGACTCCAGAAGAGACCAGCCCTGAAGTCTTAATGACTTTAGCCTACAGAGATTAATTTTGGACTTCTGTTTTCCAACATTGTATAGTAGTAAAGTTTTGCTGCTTTAAGCCAATCAATTTGTGATCATTTTTATAGCAGCAATAAGAAACTAGATAAAGTCCAATTCACCAAAAAAAGAAAAAAGAAAGAAAATGCCACAGTCTACAATTCCTGATCTTAGGTGGTCATAGCCACTCCTCTCTTCTACACCCTCAAAAAACTAAATTGGAATAAACAGTTGATCTATGGTCAAGCAATCTGTATTCCAGTCAGTAAACTATTATTTATTTTCTGGAATAAAAATGGAGGCAAGCCAATCAGATTCTCCTTCAGAATTTAGAATTGAGAAACTGTGAAGATGAGATGTGATATGGAAGCAAAAAGATGCTATGGGTGTGCCAGAGCCAAATGTTTTAAGAAGGCCTAAAAGATATACAGTGGAGCTGTGTATTTAAAGGATGGTCCCCAAATGCAGTTGGTATTACAGGAAGGCAAATTTGCCCTTAATAATCCCTTACAGAGGTGCCACTTTGGGGACCAGGATACTGTGTCCTGAAAAATCCAAACATAGTGTGATGTTTCAATAGCTTTGGGGAAGATTATTGTTTCCTCAGCAAAGTACCAGAGGAAGTAGTTAGTTGGCTTGCCGTGTTTTATTGAAAATGTGTATCTTTAAATACTAGAATTATACTCAATGCAGTTAGATAATCACAGTATGTGAGGCACCTGGAAACCGAAGCTGACTGAGAGAACAACAGTTTCAAGATACTCATCTTATACTCACTTCTCTGTGTGTGTGAGAAGCAGTTAGAGATGAATATGCATAAGATTAATCCATATATAATTTCGCTCCAGGATAGAGAAGAGAGGATGAAGCCTGTAAAGGGAGAAAATGGAGGAGTCATGCAGAGAGAAGCAGAGCCATCACAGAGGCTGTGGAGCACCAGAGGGGTACACAGGACAGCAGGCAGTCCCTCAAGTTGGCTCAGATCTGGACCACCCCCCCTACTTTCTACTCCAGTCCCTGTCTATCCTTACAGTAAACACTTCTCCCTTAAAATAACACAAATCAACCTCTTGTTCATTGAAACTGAAATTATTGACTAGTCTGTGAAATGGTAAAGACATTGTTTCTCAATGTTTTCCAAAAATTGGCTTGTATCTGTGAAAATGCTTACAGGTGGAAACAGAACATCTGTAGAAAATATTCTCCATTCTGTGTTTTTCAGAGAAAGCATATATTGTCATTTCTAAACCTGTTATTTAAGCAATTGGAAAAGAAACCTGTTATTTAAACTAATGGAAAAGAAAGGCAATATAGAAATAGGACAAATAATTAGTGTTTAGACAAAGTGGTGTCATCTGCCATGTGTTTTTTGTATAATATGTAGCATATCCAGTATGTTTTGTGCTTTCAAAATTGCCTTTAAAGGTAGTTTAGAACAATTTTAGTATTTTCAGCCATATAAAAATTATGTTGGCTGGGTGTAGTAACTCATGCCTGTAATCCCAGCACTTTGGGAGGCCAAGGCAGGCGGATCACCTGAGGTCAGGAGTTCAAGACTAGCCTGACCAACATGGAGAAACCCCATCTCTACTAAAAATACAAAATTAGCAGGGCATGGTGGCACATGCCTGTAATCCCAGCTACTTGGGAGGCTGAGACAGGAGAATTGCTTGAACCCGGGAAGTGGAGGTTGCAGTGAGCCAAGATAGCACAGTCGCACTCCAGCCTGCACAACAAGAGTGAAACTCCATCTCAAAAAAAAAAAAAAAAAAAAAGTTTTGTGTTCTGTTTTGCATATCATCGCAGACCAGCTTTAGCTGTAAAATAAAATGCTTTCACAATAATTTTTTATGGAAAGTAAATGCATAATTTCCAATTCTCAGATGATAGTTTATTTTGAATACGTCCTGGTTCCTCCTTTTTGTGCAAAGCCTGTACAGTGAACATCCTGGGATTTAATCAGTATTGGAGAATCAGCTTAGAAAAATAGCTCTCTGTAACATATCTGGTCTGCTCCTTAGACTGACACTGTGTATTGCAAGGAAACATCAGACTTGAGAAGAAAAGCAAAACAAAACGGGAAAGCTGCCAGGGAAAGAATGGCAAAACTGGACAGTCTTTTGCAACATCTGTTGAGAGTAGACTGGTTATGGGCAGCCCGGATTACACTGATCAACTGGAGTGCCAGCTCCTGACCAAGGGGAAATTGGTTTCCAGATCTACTGGGTCAGTCCAAAAAGAACACAGAAAATTCATGAAGCAGGAGAAAGCAAACAGTTTTGGATGTGCTTGGCAATAAATAATATCCTTGGGAAAACCTCAGCTTTCTTTTCCCTCCTCTGAGGATGCTCGTTTTGCGATCTGTACTGAAACTGTTTTTCTTCATTTGTCTAAAACTTGAATTGGAACAGATACACATACACACACTCACATTTCTACTGAGAACTCCAACTGGCACACGCTGCTACATTTTTGAGGAATAAAAATAAGGAGCCCATTCTCTCAGGTACTTTACAGTAGGTACATGTTGTCCACCATAATAGCCTCTTTTGTTGCAATAACTGTTTCCTCCAATCCAATGACTTCTGTTTCTCTTGAATGCACATGTCCCTGTTACCTAAAATGAAAGTTGACCCATCTTTTCTCTCCACCTATCAAAGTCATTGCACTGACTTACCATCTGCATTCAGACAGATTCTACTGGTGATTCTGGTGATGGTATTTTTGTTTATGAAACTAGAATCCAAAAGTGTCTCTAAATTATTCATAGATGAGGTTTGACCAATACTTGAGTAAGCCAGGCTTGATTAAGGAATAAATTCAAATGTACCTAGATGGTTTATAATAAGAAACCTAGTGAGAAAGGAGAGAAACAGGTAATGCAAGAAAACTTCTGATGACATGCAACAACAGTAAGAACTCATTCAATGTTCCAGTTCTGTGATGTTTTGCTTACGTTTTCTCATTTGTCTTGAAGAATTGCCTGCAAGAAAGGAATTGCTAAGCTCATTTTCCTGGTTCAGGGATGTTATGTATTTTACATACAAGCAATTCACTCCTTAACTGTAAGTTGTCCTGACTCCAAGCTTCAGGCTTCTTAAGTATATTCTACTGCGTACACAGAATATTATCAAGCATTCATTCAATAAAACGGTATTGCATGCTTATTCTGTGCCAGACGTTTTTCCAGCACTGTGGCCACAGCACTGGAAAGAAATTTTAAAATCACAAAATTATGTCCTCATGGAGCTTATATTTTATTATCGAAGTTAGAAAGGCCCTAAGAGGAAATCTAATCTAACCTAGCTAAGGTGGGGAACTGAACATGCAATTTTCTCCTAAACTGCGAAAGCACATTATGCAAGTGGTTAGAGCATGGACTCTGAATCAGGCTTTATATCAGAGTCCTGCCATTCCCTAGTAGCAGTCTCGATTTATCCTTCCATAAAATGAAGTTAACACAATAGTACCTGTCCTATAGGAGCATTTTTTTGAAGACTGAAAGAGAAAATTCACTGCTTAGTACAGCATCTTGCACAGCATTTAGCAAAAACTTGATAAAAGTTTATAATTATTGAATGTGATGATGAGGATGATAATATGGGAATCTAGACAATTATTATAACAAAAACACAACAGTTTAACTCAGAGAGAAGAAAAAGACCTAAGAAAAAACAGACAATTGTTAAATTTAAAGCCCAGAACTCTTTTATAGAGGAAGTGCACCTATTCTCAAAATTGTTTTATTTATTTTGTTTTGTTTTGTTTTAAACGTGTTAAACTAGACTTTCAGTTAACCTGAAGAGTTTTCTTTTTTTTTCTTTTTTCTTTTTCTTTTTTTTTTTTTTTTTTGAGACGGAGTCTCGCACTCTTGCCCAGGCTGGAGTGCAGTGGCGCAATCTCGGCTCACTGCAAGCTCCGCCTCCCGGGTTCACTCTGTTCTCCTGCCTCAGCCTCCCGAGTAGCTGGGACTACAGATGCCCGCCACCGCGCACGGCTAATTTTTTGTATTTTTAATAGAGACGGGGTTTCACCGTGTTAGCCAGGATGGTCTCGCTCTCCTGACCTTGTGATCTGTCCGCCTCAGCCTTCCAAAGTGCCGGGATTACAGGCGTGAGCCACTGTGCCCGGCCAACCTGAAGAAAGTTTTCAAGGTTGGTGACCATAATTGCATATGAACCCCTTTTTTTGGCATCGTATCTGCAAGTCGTTGACCAGGTTTGTCCCTTCTGGAGATGCACAGGGGTAATGTGGAGATAAGGTGCTAGTTTGCAGACCAGTAGGGCTAGAAAATTAGCATTTACCATAGAAAAGGGGGGCTTTTCTTTGATCCATTCACAACCCTTCTTCTTCTCCCCAAAGAAGGCAAATCACACCTATGAGAGTACAGCCCAGCCTGTCGGAGAGAAGCTAGATGGAAAAGAAGATACATAATTAATGCTTGAATTTGTGTTGCGGTCGAAAGAAGGATTAGAATTTTGACTCAACAGTTGGGCATGAGTATTCCGATTGCCGAGTTGGGGAATCATGTTCACATGGATGCACGTTGTTTATGAATTCCTAAACTTTAGAAGATTGGATTGGTTTAACACGCTCTGCTGACTGGTATATCTCATATATCCTGCCCGTTGTCATTTAGATCAACACAATCTGGCGACTTCTACACTTGTTAATTAATAAATGCTTAGGTGTTAGAAATGGGAGATTTTATGTCATTTATGCTACATAAGTGAGATATGGGCCAAGGACAAATTCACTTTCACTGTAGTTCGCTGAAATCCTTGTACAAGGACACAAGGGCACCTCAAGCAAAGCACCTAACCTTCCTGTGTCTGAATCTTCTCAGCTATGAAATGGAAATACTCATAGCTGTCCAGATACTCTTGTGAAGCTGTATTAAAATAATGGATGTCAATATCCAGTTTGAATAAATGTTTCCAAACTTTCACAGAGAACTGATGGCACAACTCACTTTCTCTTTGTATTGTAGTTTTTCTTTCTTTCTTTCTTTCTTTTTTAAAAAATATATCTTATCTTCTCTGTCAGGACAGAAGACATCAGTTTAAGGTTAGGCGTTCATTCCATTTTTACACCTTTTTTCATAATCCTTTGTATGGTCTTCAATTTTACTTCTTTCATCAATAGAAATTTGAGTGGTTTCTATGCACCAGGCTCTGTGTAGCTGGAAATCTTGTTCTATTTTTTGTTCCATTTGCTTCCATATTTATTAGCTGCTTTAGGGTCATACCCAGGGTAGGAAAGTAGGTAATTAAGGGGATGAGAGAAGTCTTAGATGGTTGGTATTTTTTAAAATAAAATTTTTATTTTAAAGTAGCTTTAGACTTATAGAAAAGTTGCAAAGACAATACAGAGAGTTCTCAAGTACCCCTCAACTTGTTCTCTCCAATATTAATATCTTACATTAACCATACATATGTTAATATTAATAAACCAACACTGTTACATCGCTGTCAGTGAAATTTTACACATTATTCAGATTTCAAAGTTC
This sequence comes from Piliocolobus tephrosceles, assembly GCF_002776525.5. Classification (NCBI taxonomy): domain Eukaryota; kingdom Metazoa; phylum Chordata; class Mammalia; order Primates; family Cercopithecidae; genus Piliocolobus; species Piliocolobus tephrosceles. Next base: position 146,219,273 of record NC_045437.1, on the reverse strand, counting down.
TCCCACTAATATTTATATTTGTTTTAGTTTTTGTTGTTGTTGTGTTCTAGATTCACAACCAAGACACTATGTACATTTGGTTGTCTTGTCTTCTTAATCTCCTCTGGTCTGTGAAAATTGTTCAGTCTTTCCTCATTATTCATAACTTTCACCATTTTAAGGAGTACTGGTCAGGTATCTAGTACAATTTCTCTCAACTTGAGTTCATCTAATATGTTTCTCATGATTAGACTAAGGTTATGGATTTCTGAGAAGACCACAAAAGTGTCCTTGTTATATCCTTTCAGAGTACATGCCATGAACATGTGAACATGACCTATGTTTGGTGATGTTAACCTTGATTAGATGAAGAGGGTAATGTTTACTGGATTCTGCACTACAAAGTTGCTTTTTCCCCTCTTCCTTACTCTATTTTTGGAAGCAAGTCACTCTGTCCAATCGACACTCAAAGAAGAGAGTGGAGAACTAAGCTTCACATAAATTATTTGGAATTCTTCTGTAGGGAGATTTGTCTCTTCTCACCTCTGCCTATTATCTATCTATTAATTTATTTGTATAAGCATAGACTCATGTATGCTTATTTTATACTTTGTGTTATAATTCACTACTACATTTGTTATTTATTTTGTTGCTCAATTGTTCTACCTCTGGCCACTGGGAGCTTTTTCAGGTCGGAACTTGTATCCCTTGACAATCCCCTAACATTTTGATTTTTGAGCACTTCCTTACTTTTGGAAATTACTAGATGCTCCAGGCTCATCTTATATTTTTCCTGGCCAGCCCTAACAATCAGCCATTTCTTCAAGGAGCTCTGCTTCCTTTTACTGAATAATAATATTAGAAACCAGAATCTGGGCACTTATCATGCTTGTTACAACTGAGGTGTCATAGATTCTAGGACTCTCAGAGGCTGATATAGTTTCAATTCAGCATAGAGTCCTCTGCACAATGGAAGCTCAAGAGCTGACTCTCTTCTCTTGGAACATGCTTTTGGGTCCATCAGAAGTTCCTCCACTGGAGTCATCCAACTACTGTTACCTTATTGGCAATAGGGACTATTGATAATTTTTTAAAATGTGGCATAATAATTAAAGCTGTGTTTTTGTAAAAATTATTTGCATAGCAACTTGGGCAATGAAATGGATGACAAAAGAGACACAAGATGAAAAGGTCAGATAGGAAATTAATGTACTAGACTTGGGTTATCTTTAAAAATCTACACAAAGTTGATTACTGTAAAAGTAAAAAGGAGGGAGGCAGATATAGCAAACATCTATTAAAAATCTTGATGGTCTGGGTGTTTTTGGACACTTCCTGCCATGGTTATGCATTTTAAGGATTTTTCTGAAACCCAATTCTGTTGTTACTGCAACATATAAGTTGGGATAGCTTCTAACCCCCATCTGACACTCAGGCCATTTACAATGGGGGAGTCATAGAGTGGTTACTGCAGTCTGCAGCTCTTGGGGCCCAAGTCTTAAGACTGGGTTATACATAGCTTCTGCATTGCATTAACATATGATATTTTGCTACTCCAGAAAGTTTATGAATTCGGGCAGGAGGTATGACGAGATGTATAGTAGATGCACCTGACAGCAGTAACTTAACCTAAGCATATCCTGAAGATGATCTTGTATGGTAGATGCATCTGAGAGCAATAACTTACCTTAAGCATATCCTGTATGCCAGATAAACCTGACAGTAATAGCTTAACTTAAGAAACGAGGGTTGCCACATATAGGTTGTTATGGGAGGGCGGTAAGTAAAAGTGCTATATAAACAGCATGCTTTTTACAAGCTGTTGCAATTCTCCTGTCCAGCCCACTGCCACTGGATTACCCTGGTGAGTAAGTATCCACAATAAACCTCTGTTTAATTCACTGGCTCCAGATCTCCTCTTTGGCTTCTTGAACCTGGTGTCATCCCTACTGAAGGAAAAAAGGTAAAAGGCAAAAAGGACCCAGTATGACATGACACCAAATGCTCTTTTCAAATAACTCTTGAGCACTCATTTTCCATTTTCCCATTTCTTGTATTTTCTAAGAGGAGGGTTGGGAAATAGTACTGAAATAAAACATTTATGGATCTTGTGAGGAGGAGAATGTGCCATTTAAGGACTTTTGGGTCTTAGCCCAAAGCAGTGTACGTAAAGTTCCTGATGAATATGGAGGGCTTTGAATGCTTATGTCAGGAGTTTGCATTTAATTCTTCAAGACTTCTTTGTTACATCAAATGCCTGGAGCAGCAACAGCTGCATCACCTAAGAGTTTGCTGTGAAACTAAGAGTTATCAGGCCCCATCTACTGAATAAGAATCTACATTTTAATAAGATCCCCCAAACCATCCATATACACATTAAGGTTTGAGATACAATAATATAGACCAATGGCCCACTAAGTTGAATACACTTGGGAATCATTTGAGAAGCTGTATAAATTACTGGCATTGGGATCTATCCCCAGAAATTCTGATTTAATTTATATTGTGTGATATGAGCATTTGGATTTTTAAAACTTCCCAATATTCAACATATTTTGAGAACTACTATTCTCAGCCAATGGCTCCTACTCTAATTGGACATTAAAATCATTTGAGATATTTAAATTCAACAACAACAAAAAAAGATGTTTGGATCCTAGCATCCACAAGTCTTAGTTAATTTTGGGTGCTGTTTACTAATTCTTTTTTATACTTTCCCATGTAATTCTAATTTGCTACAAGCATTGAGAACCTTTACTTTTAGGCCTCTGGAAGATACACCTGGAAACTATTTTTCCAAAAGTGAAATAGAGGCCTGGAAGAAATTAAGTGACTTCTTGAAAGCAAACTGGAGTCAAGAACTTCTAGATTGCTGCTCTAACTACAAGATACTCTTCAGTTCCCGTCTTCAAGACGAATAGCACAACATTGTTCAAGTTATAAGTATTATCATTCTTCATACAAGGTTTTTATCGCTTGTTCAACTCCACTGGGTGTTGTGAATTCTGTGTCATTTGCAAATTCAAAAAGCACCATATTATCTATACATTTCACATTGCTTGTTGAAAGCCAATATTACTCACTGTATTGTACAACTCCTTCATCTCTGCACATTACATTTTAAGAATCCACTAACAGATTTCTTCCCTTTACTCCAGAGCACTACCAATGCATCTCTGCAAGCTTGACTTCTCCTCTTGCCTGAAGAGACTTGGAGACTAAACAGTCTTTTCTCAAGTCTTTGCAATCAGCCTGTATTCTCCTTATAAACACTAGTTTCAGCCTTTAGTTTTAGAGTTTTATAATACACTCTGATAAATGCTTTCCTCCTAAGGGCTTGTCAGGAGCAAGGGTGATTGATAAACTGTTTCAAAGGAAAGAGAAAAACGTTCTGTCTAATATCTGCCATTGTGGCAGATTACATAAATAATGTCCTAAAGCTAATCGGTACTAAATGGATTTTGTATTTTAAATGCTTGCTTCAGCCAGCCAGGTATGAATTACATTTCTTTATCAAAATCATTACGAGGGCCACCTTGACTTGTAAAATCCAGCACATAAATACGGGACACTGAATGGTGCCAGTTGTGTGTACTTGCATTATTAGGGCATTGTTTATTTTGAAAGCTCGTTAATCATCACTACATGTGAAAAGGCCTGCCATAGAAAAATAAAATGTTTGTCCTTGGTCATCAGCATGTCTACTTGGAGAGGTGTTGCTTTCTCAGTGTCAGGCGACTGGGGCTTCAGCTCTTCACTCGTTGTTTGCCTAGAATTCTGGGGACAGGATTCTTTTCAGCAGAGTTTTCTGATGTGTGTCAACCAGAGCACTTTTAGGTGATACATGAGTGAATATTTTGATTTTGGCAGTTGCAACATTTGTTTGTCTTTGCATTAAGCCTGCTGATATATTTGACTTCCTACTTTGCCTGCCTCCAGGAGCTCAGAACCAGGAAAAACTAAAATAGAACAGAAGAAGGAGTGAAAAAGAAAGGAGCCAATGAAAGCATAAAGAGGAGGGATCTAATGTTAAAAAAGAGGTATTAATAGGTGCAGAAAAGTGTGTGTGGTGTGTGTGTGTGTGCATGCGTTTGTATGTGTGTATCTAGAAGCTTCTTCTGAACTTTCTTCAATGGAAAGGTCCATCTCGCCTGACCACAGGAACAGCAGCTAGAGAGCTCTGCTCCCACTCCAGTGAGATGAGAACTTTACTCCTCTCTTAAGGGCTGAGTGAGATGGAACTTTAGAAAGCTCAGTGAAAAGAGTGACAGGCAACAATAAAGAAAGGTTTGGAAATTGTAGTGCAGGCAGTAATACTTGATTACAGGAGTTTTAGAAAAATTAAAGGTCCAAAACTATGCAGCTCTGCAGGTATGTACACTAAACCTTTACGATAAAACAGCCATAGATACATTGGAGAAAGCCCTGAATTAGGAATTAATGACCACAGATACATTCCCCTGCTGCGTGCTTAAGTCACTATGACCGAGGAAAATCTCTTCTCTTCTGAGCCTCAATTTCCTCTTCTGTAAAATGCAACAGTGAGATTTTAAAAATACGTTTCATTGTTGTTTTGCAAAAGAATAAATCCAGTATGATTGTTTGTTGTTATTGTTGTATTTTTTTAAGTTGAAATTATGCCGTGAACTTCTATTTATGGCAAATGAAATAATTAATTTTCAACTTATAATCATGATACAATGTTTTGCTTTAGGTAAATTTATTTAAGTTAAAAAACTTTACTTGAAGAAAACACAGTTAATACTCAAAGTAAGAATGGATGCTTTCATAAGGTTTATTCTGTGTCAGACACTGTTCTAAGGGCTTTACATACATTAACTCATTTGATCCTTAAAATTTGCAGAAAACATTATATTCGTTTTTCCCAAATAAAGAGACTGAGACATAAGAGGTTAAGTATCTTGCACAATTCATGAGTAAAGGATGTCAGAGACTGAAACCAGATTCAATGGCTCCGTAGTCAATGTGCCGTACAGTTAATCACTCCACATATTGCAGCATACATATCAATACAGGAAGGGAGAATATGGCGAGAATATGAAGGATGCAACTCAAAAGACACTGCCCTAAGTTTTTCTTGGAATTACAGATTTGTTTCTTACTTAAATCTTAAGGTGGCTGCTTAAAAAATGATGTCATAGGTGAACAAATGAATGAATTTGTTTTCTATATCACAACCAGTGGTATCTCTCTAAACCTTAAATTATGTCATTTAACTCTTCTGCTTAAACTCCTTTAGTGGCTTCCTATGAAGGTCATCAGATTAAGTAAATAAAAACACAGAATACCCAGTTATTTTGATTTCAAATAAACAATGATTTTTTAATCATATCTTTTTAGTAATAAGACATATTTATACTAAAAATTATTTGTTGTTTATTTGAAATTCAAACTTGCTGAGTCTTCTACATTTTATATGGCAACCTTGCTCTCAAGTGCCCTCAGAATAATGTCCAAATTATTTAATTTGCTTTGGAGTTTGTGATGTCCTTGTAGCTTATTTCTTCAACTTCTTTTTACACCATTCCCCACTTAGACTTTATGTTGTAGACATGCCTGAATATTTGCAGTTCCCTGAATGAATATTTTTCTCTAAACTTCTGGCCTTTTCACAGAATATTCTCTTATTCTTACCATTCTTCACCTAACTTTTTTGTCAGATCAGATTAGAAGTTGCTCCTCCAAAATGTAGGTTAGGAGCAACAATGCCTTGCTCTTCTCCAAGCAGAGTTCTCATTACACTGTCTAGTAATTGTCAGATAAACAATTGTAATTGTTTATCTCTCTCTAGACTTCAGGCTCTTTGAAGGTAGCGGAATATCCATCTTGCTTAGTGTTGCATCCTTTTGTCTGCCTGGCACATAATAGCATCTGAAGCAATATTTGTTGAATGAAATGATCTCACAAGTGTAATTATGGAGAAAGTTAGAGTCTCCTTGCCCACTTTGTTTATTCAGAAAACAAGGAGCCAGCAAAGTATACGTAATAAAGAGACTATTGGTACATATGTGTATTCTGCATGTTTTACCCATGTCAGATCCATTTTTTACATGAACATATTTAACGTTAATACAAAGTTTTAAAATTTGGTTTTTCAGATGTAGGGTATACATGATTGACTCCTTTCAGCAGCAGTGTCTGTGTGGTTCAAACCAATGGTATAAAAAATTATGGCTTTAATCATTCTGATAAATCATTGTAACTTTACAGCTTACTTATCAATTTCTACAGAATTTATTATCAAGATGTAGTTTACCCAACTGATTCTATGTTTGCTTACTGGCAACCTTTATATAGTCTGAATGTATAAGACAATGATGAACACCACATAAAATCCAGACTGTATAGTACAAGTGCTGAGCAATTCAAGGCCTCTCAGGGATATTCCTAGGAAATCTTCTTCTAGAACTTAGACTGATCAGTAGGCAATCATTAATATAGCCATTTTTCACAGAGGACTACTGTACAGTCATTTGTGATTGTGTTATGTTAATGTGGATCTGGCACCTTCATTGTGCATCTCACTGAATATGAACTTGCAAATTGTTCTGCTGTATCAAGGTCAAGTTTCACCCAAATCAACATGAACATTTTCCATGAATTTAGAAAATGACAACTGGGCAGCCCATGCTACTTGACTCTGGAGGCGGGGCTCAGACACCAGGGCAAATAGAGAATGAGCTAAAACAGGTCCAGTGTGGGAAACAGCTTTCCATAAGATACACCTTACCAGTGTGCCACATTAATTTACCATTGTCGTGGCAACACTTGGAAATTGCTGCCTTCTTCCATGATAACGACTAAGTTGCCACTTTTTTCCTAGGAATTTCTGCATATAATTTAAAGTAGGTATAAATATGCAAGCAGACATGCCTTTGAGCTGCCACTCTGGGCACATTGCCTACTGGGTAGTCCTGCTCTGCAAGGAGCAGTACCTCTGCTGGCTGCTGTACACTGCACCTTCAATAAAAGTTGCTGTGTAACACCACCGGTTCACCCTTGAATTCTTTCCTGGGCAAAGCCAAGAACCCCTGCGCAGAGCCAAAAACCCTCCCAGGCTAAGCCTCAGTTTTGGGTCTTGCTTGTCCTGCATCACTACCAGTTCCTTTCTGGATGATAAAGCTGGCTTCAAATAGAGAGCATAGAATTTTGAGTCAAACATCACTCTGAAGATTTTCTGGTTTTGTTAGTCTTTGACCCTCCTTCACCTTCTTTGTAAAATGGAACTAATAATATGAAGTTTTGGAAAAGTATTGCTTTAGGTTTCTAACCTTTTAAAAATATTTTAAGCTCAGCCCATTTCATCAGAAAATATTGTCTGTCTGTTTTTTTTTTTTTGTCTGTGTACTGCCTGCCCACTTTTCTCTGCCTCTCTTTTATCTGCTTGGAAGTACACACACACACACACACACACACACACACACACACACACACACCCCTGGGAAATTTGAATAGAAACACCTCTGGTATCCATGGAGCAAGTACTGGCTCAAACCATCCATAGGTTAAATGAATATTAGCGAAGCCAACCTCCTCTGTACTGGTTTGACATTACTCCACTTTAGGATGTCTAAATATCAGAAAGTCTAGTGAGACAGATCACCTTATTTCTAATTGTTATCCCAAGTGATATCAAATGAACTTGATGAGGATCTTGATGAAGAGCTGATGGGAATGTAACAACTATCTTTCTACATCTTCATATTTCTCAACAATAAAGTTCTAATACTTAAAGAGCGTTACACATGTCTATTTCTTGAAGCCGTAAAAAACCTGCTGAAAATACAAGTGTCTAAAATTTTATTGCCAGAACCAACAACTGGGAAAATATATATGAATAATAATGTTTATAGTAATTTGCTTCTAATAATGAAAATTTCAAAATAACAGAAATATCAAAAACTGGCAGAAATTAGTGGCTATGCTTTACAAATTTTGTGATTGAGCAGGGCCATCAGAATCTTGCTCTAATAAAGCTATATGCTGGGAAGCCCCTGGCTTCACCTGGCTACACTGAGGACTGAGTGGATTAACAGCTTGAGATGTACCTGAATGCCACTCATGGCATGCTGACTTGAAAGTTCTAAACTAAAGCATTTGCTTACAATGGAATATTTTAGTCGGCAAAAATCGTCATATAAATCTAAATGAAAAGATTTCTATGGCAGATTGCATGGGAAAAAAGGTGACAGTTAAGTATACATAGTTCACACAATTTATGCCTATGGGCATACCTGAAGAGCTGTCTGGAGAGAGTCAGCAATATCATATTATGAAGTGACAGGATTCTGGGTTCTAATATATGTGTGTGTGTGTATAATATAAAAATTTGTACCACTGTTTGCCACATCTACTGTGAGAATGAAGACCATTCTTGGCAGACTGTTGATATTTCAGAAAATGTCAACGTCACTCTGAAGGGATGCATAGTTTTTGTGAAGGGCCCCAGAGGAAAACTGCAGAGGGACTTCGGTCACATCAGTGTAGAACTTAGTCTCCTTAGAAAGGGAAAGAAGAGGCTCAAGGTTGACAAAAGGGAGGAAATAGAAAGAAAGTGGCTACTGTTTGCACTATTCGTAGTAATGTACAGAACATGATCAAAGGTGTTACACTGGACTTCCATTACAATATGAGGTCTGTGGATGCTCACTTCCCCATCCATGTCATTATCCCTGAGATTAGGTCTCGTGTTGAAATCAGACATTTCTTGGATAAGGCCAGGTGAGGTGCCTCATGCCTGTAATCCCAGCACTTTGGGACACTGAGGTGGGAGGATTGCCTGAGGTCAAGAGTTTGAGACCAGCCTGGCCAACATGGTGAAACCCGTCTCCACTAAAACTACAAAAAATTAGCCAGGCGTGCTGACGGGCATCTGTAATCCCAGCTACTTGAGATACTGAGGCAGGAGAATCACTTGAACCCTGGAGGCTGAGGTTGCAGTGAGCCGACATCACGCCATTGCACTCCAGCCTGGGCAACAAGAGTGAAACTCCATTTCAAATATATATATATATATATAATCTCCACAGGGTTCAGATGAAGCCAGGTGTTGCTTGTTCAGTATCTCAAGGCCTGAAAGATGACTTAGTCCTCGAAGGAAATGACATTGAACTTGTTTCAAATTCAACTGCTTTGATTCGGCAAGCCACAACAGCTAAAAACAAGAGTATCAGAAAAAATTTTGATGGCATCTATGTCTCTGAAAAAGGGACAGTTCAGCAAGCTGAATAAGTTGTAACAGTTCTCTGGTTACATAAACGAGATGCCAGATGATTCCAAAGAACTAATTGTGATAGTTAAATGATCCAATAAAAGACCTGTTGATTTGGAAAAAAAATACCGTTATCAAGTATACTTTTCTCAAAATAATAACCCTATACAACAGAAGAGGGGTCTCACCTACTGTTGTTGGTCTTGAGTCTATCCTCCTCCACCCTATTTATTTCCCATAAGGTGATGGCCTTGCACTTTGGAAGATCAACTTCACTTTTCTGGGGATGTTTCATGATTAGTTCAACTGAACCTTGTTAATTCCATTTCTTTTTATCAGTGATTGATGCAAGCAATTCTATCTAAGGTAATAAGAACATGTCAATTTTTAGTTCACAAGAACTAGTTCAAGACTGGGGATCTGACTCAGTTTGAAACAATGAGATGGAATTAAAGTTTATTAGTGGTTTCGGGAAAAGTTTTCTTGTTTTTAAAACAGAGACTCAAGGAAGAGATTATCTCTTTTTTCTCTGTTTTTTTGTTTTTTGTTTTTTTTTCCAGTTGCAGATGTGCCACGTTGCCTGAGCATTGGATCTAAGAGAATTAAAAAGAAATAGAGTCAGAGTTCCAAATTAAGTACTCCAGTCTTAGTTTACTGTTACCTGAACAAATAATTTTCCTTATAGCTTAATGCTGTTTGGTTTCATTTCTGCTGAATGCATTTTAATAGGTTCATCTACTTGATTGGTGGCAAGAATAGAGTTATCCCACCTCCACGCAGGCATGTCAAAGAGATCTTTTTTAAGGTATGGTGATGTATATAATGTTTAACATATATACATTAAAGAAACAAAAAACTCACAAGTTGTTCATCTCAGCATTGTGGAAATGTGCAAGCCATATACATAATTTTAAAATTTCTAGTTGCCACATTTTAAAAAGTAAATATAAACAGGTAAAATTAATTTAAATAATATATTTTATTTAACTATAATATATGAAAATCATTTAAATATTTAATCAATACAAAATTATTAATGACCTATTGCATTTTGGGGAGCAGTAAGCATTTGATGTCTGATGTGTATTTTATACTCAGGGCACGTCTCCATTTAGGTAGCTGCAGTTTGAGTGCTCAGTAGCCACAGGTGGCTAGCGTTATTAGACACCATAGGTCTATTTCCACGCTAGTATTTTCTACATGCCAGAAACATCAGCAAGATTGGGAGCTTGTTAGAAATACAATCTTAGTCCCCACCCCAGACTTAGTGAAACAGAATCTGAATTTTTATTTATTTAGTTTTATTTATTTATTTATTTACTTATTTACTTACTTACTTATTTTGAGATGAGTCTCGCTCTGTCGCCCAGGCTGGAGTGCCTGGAGTGCAGTGGCGCGATCTCAGCTCACTGCAAGCTCTGCCTCCTGGGTTCACCATTCTCCTGCCTCAGCCCCTCGAGTAACCGGGACTACAGGCGCCCGCCATCACGTCCGGCTGATTTTTTGTATTTTTTTTTTTTGAGACGGAGTCTCGCTCTGTCCGCGGGCTGGAGTGCAGTGGCCGGATCTCAGCTCACTGCAAGCTCCGCCTCCCGGGTTTACGCCATTCTCCTGCCTCAGCCTCCGGAGTAGCTGGGATTACAGGCGCCCGCCACCTCGCCCGGCTAGTTTTTTTTTGTATTTTTTAGTAGAGACGAGGTTTCACCGTGTTAGTCAGGATGGTCTCAATCTCCTAACCTCGTGATCTGCCCACCTCAGCCTCCCGAAGTGCTGGGGTTACAGGCGTGAGCCACCACGCCTGGCCAGAATCTGCATTTTAACAAGCTTATCAGGTTACTTTTATGTTAAAGTTTGAGTAAGTATTATTATTATTGTTGTTTCTGTTTTCACTGTTATTTAGTTATTAACAGAAATGAACCACTTGTAGCACATTTTATGACTGAGCTAAGACAAACTGGGAGTACAGTCAAGGTATGTTGCAGGCAAATACCTGAATGCAGACCTGACCGGGGCTGGCATAGATTCTTCAGATTGCCTAGGCCTTACGCTAGTTCTGAAATGAATGGTGTAAGCCTAATAGTAACAGAAAAGATTGGTTGCAAGCCCCATGTGAATGGCACAGCTGTAATGTGTTGATGCATTCCTAATCAACAGATTTATTTATACAGCCTTGTTTTGCATGAGAAATATCTGATATGGGATTGTTGGTAAAATATTTACAGTTCTTCAAGTTTTCTTTTGGAGAGATGGGCCGGAAATTGAATGGAACAATGTGAGGTCGTCATTAGACCCTTATCACGTGCCAGGTTTCTGTGCATTTGTTTTGGTTTGATTTCTATCTGCTTTGCATTCTTCCTCATGATTAATGGTACCAAATCATTAGTTAATAATTCCCCATTCAGTGGAAGGGAGAGACCAAAGGATTTTCAGAGATAACACAACTGGTCTTGAATTCCACAGTGGGCATAAACCTTGGTGCATTTGTCTCCTCTATAGTTATTTTTTCTATTCATCTCAAACCTCATTCAAACAGATAATAAACCACTTCCTGAACAGATGCGCCACTTATTTGTGTAGTTCTGTAATGATAATGAAGAAAATTTAATCTGGAGTGTCTGTAGAAGATGAACTAAAGCCAGATTGGTAGGAATAATAAAGGCCCTCTTGGAATGTTGGGTCCCACATGAAAAGCCAATCATTAAATACTTGACAATGCTGTCTTTGATATAGTCTAATAGTGTATAGAAACAACCACCTCTTGGGTACTGAACTCCTCATGCAGCTACTGTTTCTACAGATATAAACATTCTAAATTGTTTAGAGCATAAGGGAGCATAAAGGATAATTTTTTTTTTTTTTTTTGCAGCTGGAAGCAACATCTGATGTTGCAAAACGCTGCAAATATGTTGGAGGGATTGCTTTATTCAGACAAATGTAAAATGAAGTAAAAAATATGTGTAGCTTAACATTTTTGTTGAAAAGAATCAACAAATTGAGACCAATTTCCTTCAAAAAACTATGCAAAATTATCTTTGGGGAATAATGATTTGCTTGAAATCTGCTGTACACTTGACCTTAGTTTTATCCATGATGTGTAGTTGTTCTTGGCATACAGAAACATGTGGTCTCTGCAGCTGAGAGGCAGTAATATGTTCAATAAACTCCAAAAGAGATTTGTCATAAGGATTGTTTGATTTTCTCATTTCTTATATAATTCAGTGCAATAAAACAGCAATAACAATAACAGCACCTATATAAACTCTAAGAATTTGGGTTTGTCCCATATCCTCAATGTGTCCCCCATTTCCAACACAATTACTTTTTTTTTTTGGTGTTTTTGTGTCTTTGTTTTGGAAATATGGATAAGAATAACAATTTGCTTTGTGAATCTATTGACTTAGTATCTATTTTTAATTTATAAGCTGTATTATAAGGAACTTCAATATACCATTTTAGTAATGAAAAAATCATTCAGACAAAATTAATAAAAAATTGGATTTGAATGTCACTCATCAATAAAAAAGACCTAAAAGACATTTACAGAACATCTTCCCCCAAGGGAACAGAATACACATTCTTCCCAAGCATTCAATGAATATTCTCCAGGATAGATCATATGTTAGGCCAGAATACAAGTCTTAGGAAATTTAACAAAATGGAAATCATATCAAGTACCTTTTCCAACTACAATGGCATATAATCGGAAATCAGTAACAGGAGGAATTTTAGAAAATTCACAAATATAAGGAAATTAAACAATATGCTTTCAAACATTCAATAGATAAATGGAGAAATTAAAAGGAAAATTAAAAAATTTATTGAGACAAAAAATTGGGAACACAATATACCAAAATTTATGAGATGCAGCAAAATCAGTTTTAAGAGGAAAGTGTATAGCAATAAACATCTACATCAAAAAAGAGAAATGATCACAAACACATACAACTTAACATCACTCAGGGAACTCAGGGAAAGGAAAAAGAACAAACTATGCCCAATATTAACAGAAGGAAAGGAATAATAAACATCAGAACAGAAGTAAATAAAATAGAGACTAGAAAAACAATAGAAAAGATTAATGAAACAAAGTTAGTTTTTTAAAAGATAAACAAAATTGATAAACCTTTGGCTAGACTAAGGAATGAAAGAGAAGACTCAAATATATAAAATCAGAAACGAAAGAGAAGACATTACAACTGACAGCTCAGAAATACAAAGGATCATGAGAGACTACTATGAACAATTATATTTCAATCAACTGGATAATCTAGAAGAAACAGATAAATTTCTAGACACATACAACCTACTAAGACGGAATCACGAAGAAAGAGAAAATTTGAACAGACTAATAGTGAGTAAGGAGATTGAAAATGTCTTCTATCAAAGAAAAGCCCAGGACCTGATGGCTTCACTGCTGAATTCTACCAAACATTTAAAGAATACCTAATACCAATACTCTATATATTGTTGCAAAGAGTCAAAGAGGAGGAAATACTTCCAAACTTTTCTAATGAGGCTAGCATTACTCTGATTCCAAAGCCGGATAAGAAAATCACAAGAACAGAAAACTGCAGGCCAATATCCTTGGTAAACAGATGCAAAAATCCTCAACAAAATACTAGAAAATCCAATTCAATAACACATTAAAAGGAAAGTCATCACGATCAAGTGAGATTTTTTTCTGCAATGCAAGAATGGATCAACATTTGTAAATCAATAAATGCAATATACCACATTAACAGAAAGACAAAAATCATATGATCATCTCATTAGATGCAGAGAAAGCATTTGACAAAATTAAACACCTTTTCATGATGAATACATTTAACAAATTAGGTATAAAAGGGATATAATTCAACACAATAAAGGCCATGTATAATAAGCCCAAAGCTAATATGATATTAATACTTAATGATGACGAATTGGAACCCTATCCTCTAAGGTTCAGAACAAGACAGGAGTACCCACTCTCATCACTACTATTCAACACAGTTGGAAGACCTTGCCAGAAAAATGAGGGAAGAGAAAAAAGAAAAAAGGCGTCTAAATAAGTATAGAAGTAAAAATGTCATTATTTGCTGATAACATGACCTTACATATAGAAAACTCTAAAGATTTCACAAAAATACTTAGAACTGATAAACAAATTCAATAAAGCTGCAGGTACAAAATCAACATGCAAAAATTAGTAGCATTTCTTTACATTCACAACAAACTTTATGAAAAAGAATCAAGAAAGCAATCCTATTTATAATAGCTACGAAAAAATTTTAGGAATAAATTTAACTTAAAGAAGTGACCAAGACCTGTACATAGAAAATAATAAAATCTTAATGAAAGAAGTTAAAGAGACACAAATAAATGGAAAAATATCCAGTGTTCATGGCATGAAATAATTAATAAAGTTAAAATATACATACTACCTAGCATGATCTATAGAGTCAATGAAATGCCTACCAAAATTCCAGTGTCATTTTTCATATGGAAAAAAATTCCTAAAATTGATTCAAAACCACAAAACAACCCCAAGCCCCCCAAATAAGCAAGGTAATCATGAGCAAAAACAACAAAACAACAATAAAATAAAAAAACCCAACAAAACAAAACAATAAAACAAAGCTGAAGTTATCCTCCCATCTGATTTCAAACTATACTATGAAGCATAGTATGATATTGGCATAAAAATTAGTATGATATTGGCATAAAAATTAGCACATTGACCAATGGTACAGAATAGAGCACCCAGAAATAAACCCACACATCTATGACCAATTGATTTTTGACAAGGGTGACCAGAATATACAATGGCAAAAGGACAATATCTTCAATAAGTGGTGTTGGGGAAACAGAATATTCACAAACAGAATAATAAAATTAGACCCTTATCTCACTCCATATGCATGAAAGATGCAAAATGGATAAGAGATTTAAACGTAAATTCTGAGAGTGTAAAACAACTAGAAGAAAGCATGGAGTAAAACCACACAATATTGGTCTAGGCAATGCTTTTTAAATTTGGCCCCTTAAGTGCAGGCAACAAAAGCAAAAATTGACAAATGAATTACAAAAGTAAAAAAGTGAAAAAGCTTCTGCATAACAAAGAAAACAACAGAATGAAGAGAGAACCTAGAGACTGGGAGAAAATATTTGCAATCTGTACATCTCATAAGGGATTAATATCCAAAATATGTAAGGAACTCAAACAACTATATAGACAGAAAACAAATGATCTGATTAAGAAAGGGGCAAGGGACCTACATAGACATTTTCAAAAGAAGACATATGAATGGCTAATAGATACAAGAAAACATGCTCAACATCACTAATTATTAGGGAGATACAAATTAAAACCACCATGAGATATCACCTTAAACAGTTGGAATGGCTATTACCAAAATGGTGAAAGACAGCAAGTGGTGATGAGGGTATGGAGAAAAGGGAACCCTGTACACTGTTGGTGGGAATGTAAGTTAGTGCAGCCGTTGTGAAAAACAGTATAGAACTTTCTCATAAAGCTAAAAATGGAATTGCCACATGATCCACCAATCCCACTTCTGGGTATTTACCCAAAAGATTTGAAATCTCTGTGTTGAAGAGGTGCTTGCATTCCCATGTCCACTGTAGTGCTATTCACAATAAGCAAGTTATAGAATGACACTAAATGTCCATTAATGGATGAATGATTAAAGTGTAGTATATATAGAATGAAATATTATTCAGCCTTTAAAAAGGAAAAAATTCTGTTATGTGCAACAGCACAGATGAAATCAGAGACTATCATCTTAAGTGAAATAAGCCAAACACAGAAAGACAAATACCACATGTTCTCACTTAATATGTGGAATCCAAAGCAATTGAACTATAGAAGCAGAGATGAGAATGGTGGTTACAGAGGTTGGGGGATAGGAGGAATGGGGAGATAATAGTCAAAGGGTACAAAGCCTCAGTTACATAGAAGGAATACATTTGATTTTTAAAAATCTATTGCACACTGTGGTGAATATAGCTAATAATTGAGTACTTCACATTTCAAAATCAGTAAGAGAAAATTTCAAATGTTCTGAATACAAAAGGTATTAAATATTTCAGGAGATGGAGGTGTTAATCCATTTGATTTAATCATTTTACATTGTATTCAAATATCATGGATGAGCATGGTGGCTCATGCCTATGATCCCAGCACTTTGGGAAGCCGAGGTGGGCAGATCACGAGGTCAGGAGTTCAATACCAGCCTAGCCAACATGGTGAAATCTCATCTCTACTAAAAATACAAAACTTAGTCAGGAGTGATGGTGCATGTCTATAATCCCAGCTACTTGGGAGGTTGAGGCAGGAAAATCGCTGGAATCCAGGAGATGGAGGTTGCAGCGAGCCGAGATTGCGCCACTGAACTCCAGCCTGGGTGACAGAGCAAGACTGCATCTCAAAAATAAAAAAAAAAAAACATAACATTACTTTGTACATTTTAAATATACATATGAATAATTTGTCAATGTACAGTAAAAAAGCCTCCACCTCCAAAATCTTTGAATTAGGATGGTGAAAGACAACTTGAAAGTTTCTGGTTATGGCAGCTGATTGGATTGTGATTTCAATAACTGAAATAGAAAATTCAGAGTCAGGAATGTATGCACGTACATGGAATGATACTAAGTTTGGATTTTGTTCAATTTGAAGTGCCTTTGTGGGTAAGCAAATTGAAGACTTGCAGAAGTTTTGGAATATAAGTCCCTGAACACTTGTCAAAGGGCAGAGTAAGAGCTGTAAAATTATATGTTATAACTGTTATTGTGGTAGTTTGGTTTTAGTTTGTAGTACCTGTACAAAATACCCCAAACGAATTTCTTTATGCTATCATATATATTGGTTGTTGTTAACAGCTACTTAGTAATATTTTCAGTGGTTTACTTTAAGTACAATCTTTGACTTAATATTATCTTTCTATTTTATCCTTCAGTTATCTTGCTCAATATTAGTTATTTCCTTGAGGCAAACAACCCCAAAGTGAGGGAAAACAAATGAGGTGTTTTGTTGACAAACTGCATGGAAAATATCAATGCATGTACAAGGTAATAGGGATATTTTTAAGCATTTATTTTGATGGTGCCCTGGTTTCAACTAAAAGAGTAACATAAGATGATGTTGCAAGGGCCATTTGGGACTGGATAAGAAAAAATTGCCAGGCCGAGGATCTTTGGAATTCTTTTCAGTGGATAATAGAAAGTCTTTATAATTTTAAACTGGAGAAATTGGATATGTGCTTTAGGGAGATTCATTTGGTCAGAACTTTTAAGATGGGTTGGAGAAGGGAGGTATCACTGGCACAGATTCTAATTTGTGACTCATTCTAGCCTCCAGGTGAGAGGTAATTGACAAATGAATAACTTTCAATTGTTCTTTCTAGTAGTGATTACAAAACAAAAGCAGGGAATAATTCATAACCATTTATATTTGGCTTTATGCTTTGTAGAGTCATTCTTTCAGTTTGCTTCTGTTTTTACTATGTGTGTACGTGTGTGTGTGCTTTTTTTTTTTCTTGCTGTGAGCCACTTCTTCCAAATTAGATTTGACTTAAAATCAATTTAAGAAATATTCATTAACTTTTAGGTGTTAAGAGCTGCCCTATGTTACCCAAGTTTAAAAAATTAAAACAAAGGAGCCTTCTCTTCAAAGAGGTTTAAGTATAGATGAATAGATAAAACATGGATTTTACTAAATAGTCAAAAAAATTCTATGTTCTTTGCACACCTCAATTCTATTATAGTACTGAAGACAGGGCAGGTGGCCTGAAAGTATGTGAATGAAGGTGGCCAGAATGCCACTACGTTTTACATGGAAATTATCCATTTGCAGCTGCAGTTAGGAGATTAATGAGGAAATGGGTGTACACAGAAAACATCTAAATGACTATATTTTTACATTTAGAAACTGCTGGTGACACAAGCCCACACCATCTGTTGGCTTGGCAGCTGTGACAGTTGACAATATTGCTCAACAGAGGAGCCAGGATTCACTTTTGGGAGGATAAATGCACAATTAAGCATGACCAGGGGAGCTTGTGAACATGGGTTACAGTGGCAAGCCTAGAATAAAATTCCTTGGTTTTTATGTCCATCCAAGGCTTGGAACTCTGAAAAGTCCCCTTCAGCAACATCTTCTTATTTCTCTTCACCCCAAATAAGCCTGATCTTGACCCTCACCACAATCTCAAGGCCTCAAACCTTTCTTGTCTGGGTTCTTATGTCTGTCTATTCAACTAAACCTCCTTTATAAACCAACACAGTTTTCGCAGCCTTAACTTCTGCCCAATACCTTTGTCAATCTCCAATTCTGAATAAACTCCATTCTCAATGTTCTTGAAACATCTATGTTTGTTTACTGCTAGGTAAATTTGTGGGAAGGTGATATGGTTTGGCACTGTGTCCCCACCCAAATTTCATGTCAGTTCATAATTGAGGGAGGGCTCTGTAATCCACACGTGTTGAAAGAGGAAGGTAATTAGATCATGGGGGCGATTTCCTCCATTCTGTTCTTGTGATAGTGAGTTCTCATGAGATCTGATAGTTTTATAAGTGTTTGAAAGTTCTTCCCTCGCACTTCTCTCTTGCCTGCCACCTTGTGAAGAAGGTGCTTGCTCGCATCTGCCATGATTGTAAGTTTCCTGAGGCCGCCCCAGCCACACAGGTGAGTCAAGTAAACTTCTTTCCTTTATAAATAATCTAGTCTCAAGGAAGTTCTTTACAGCAGTGTAAAAACAGACTAAAACAGAGGATAAATTTATGAGTGAATCTATTTTAATTTCACATAGATATACCAGTAAGACTATTAGTCTGAATCCCTTATCTGTAAATCTGATACTAAAAAATGTTCCAAAAATTAAGTGGTTTTGTGATTTACCTGGTGACAAAATCTGGCATAGCTTGAACTAATCTATTAACAATCTCTTAATCTCAACCGACCTAGGCCTATCATTTACTTAGTTCTCTTAGTGCAAATATTAATATTTCACTGAATAAATATGTGATTTTAAACTCATTCCTTTGATCTTTTTTGAGATGACATATATGTTATTTCTATGTCATTATGTCTCTAAAACAAAAATATGGATTCTGAAGTGTATACAGTCTCAAAGTTTATTTAACTTTTGGGGGAGAACCTGTATGCCTTTAACTTTATGAGTTACAAATAATTCCATGTGTTACCTTGGGTCATCCTTAACAATAATCCTGAGATATTACGAATGCATTACTGCAACCATTTTGTTTAGATGCAATGACTGAGGTTTAAAAAATGTGAAGTCGGCCAGGCGCGGTGGCTCACGCCTGTAATCCCAGCACTTTGGGAGGCCAAGGCGGGTGGATCAAAAGGTCAGGAGATCAAGACCATCCTGGCTAACACAGTGAAACCCCGCCTCTACTAAAAATACAAAAAAATTAGCCGGGCGCAGTGGCAGGCGCCTGTAGTCCCAGCTACTCAGGAGGCTGAGGCAGGAGAATGGCATGATCCCGGGAGGTGGAGCTTGCAGTGAGCCGAGATTGCGCCACTGCACTCCAGCCAGGGGGACAGAGGGAGACTCTGTCTCAAAAAAAAAAAAAAAAAAAGTGAAGTCTCCAATTATATGGCTAGTAAGCAAGAGAGCTAGGATTTGAAACTGAGTGTTTTTTCTAGTTCTCTGCTCTTTCAGAATTTTTCCTGTAACAGTTTCTGTCTATTTTTATTATGAAATTAGTCAGAGGATTTAGTAGAAAGTGAAAAATCTGAAAACTAGAAAGAAAGAAATCAAAATCACTCACAACTTAGAAATAACATTGTCTTGAACATTGTGTTACTTTTTTGATCTGTTTTTGGTCAAATATATCTTAAACAAAATTAATATATGTAGTAATTTTTTATTTTTACTCACCTGAATTATGCACATATTCTAATGGCATTAAATTATCTTCTGCATCACAGTTTTCTCTATTTTCTTTGAGCCTCTGGTGCAGAGAATTCAGGGTGCATTCCCACTTTCAAAATTTGTAGGGTCCTCCTCATTCCTGGTCCCCACTCCTATTCTACCTCACTCCTCCCACACCCACCTTTATAGACACTCATTCTCACATGTCTGATATATGACCCTAGATATATGGATATTTATATAAATAAATGTTATATGGATTAAAAGTTTCAATTTCATGTTTTCCAAATTATTTAAATCATAATATGGTAATGATGGGGCTCACTTCTAATAATTTTTACCCATACTGTATTTTTTAGATGGACTTACGATTTTTTTTTTTTTTTTTTTTGAGAAAGAGTCTCACTCTGTCACCTAGACTGGAGTGCAGTGACACGATCTCAGCTCGCTGCAACCTCTGTTGCCTGGGATCAAGCAATTCTCCTGCCTCAGCCTCCCGAGTAGCTGGGACTACAGGCACATGCCACCACACCTGGCTAATTTTTTGTAGTTTTAGTAGAGATGGGGGTTCACCATGTTGGCCAAGCTAGTCCCAAACTCCTGACATCACTTAATCTGCCTGCCTCGGTCTCCCAGAGTGCTGGGATTACAGACGTGAGCCACTGCCCCTGGCCTGGATTTGTGATTTTTTAAAACTGTGGTTAACTGTTTCATAGTATTCATAGTGATTATTTATCACCCTTATTTAATTGGTAGATACTTCATAGTTGTAAACAATGCTGTGAGGGATATCTCTGAACATGTTGCCCTATGAATCTGAGTAAGAATCTCTCTGGGCCAGCCAAATCATGAGTGAATTCCCATTCACAATTGCTACAAAGAGAATAAAATACCTAGGAATACACCTGACAAGGGATGTGAAGGACCTCTTCAATGAGAACTACAAACCACTGCTCAAGGAAATAACAGAAAAAAATATCCCATGCTCATGGATAGGAAGAATCAATATCATGAAAATGATATTGGACCTCAGAATCAACATCATGAATCAATAGAATCAATATCATGAGAATCAATATCATGAAATATCAAAAGTCAATATCATGAAAATGATATTGGGCCATACTGCCCAAAGTAATGTATAGATTCAATGCTATCCCCAATCAAGCTACCATTGACTTTCTTCACAGAATTAGAAAAAACTACTTTAAATTTCATATGAAATAAGAAAAAGCCCATATAGCCAAGACAATTCTAAGCTAAAAGAACAAGGTGGGAGGCATCACGTTACCTGACTACAAACTATACTACAATGTGACAGTAACCAAAACAGCATGGTACTGGTACCAAAACATATATATAGACCAATGGAACAGAACAGAAGCCTCAGAAATAATGCCACACATCTACAACTATCCAATCTTTGACAAACCTGACAAAAACAAGCAATGGGGAAAGGATTCCCTATTTAACAAATGATGTTGGGAAAACTGGCTAGCCATATGCAGAAAAATGAAACTGGACCCCTTCCTTACACCTTATACAAAAATTAACTCAAGATGGATTAAAGACTTAAACGTACAACCTAAAACCATAAAGACCCTAGAAGAAAACCTAGGCAATACCATTCAGGACATAGGCATGGGCAAAGGCCTCATGACTAAAACACCAAAAGCAATGGTAACAAAAGCCAAACTTGACAAATGGGATCTAATTAAACTAAAGAGCTTCTGCACAGCAAAAGAAACTATCATCAGCATGAACAGGCAACCTACAGAATGGGAGAAAATTTTTGCAATCTATCCATCTGACAAAAGACTAATATCCAGAATTTACAAGGAACTTAAACAAATTTACAAGAAAAAAAAAAACCATCAAAAAGTAGCCAAAGGATATGAACAGACACTTCTCAAAAGAAGACATTTATGCGGCCGACAAACATAGGAAAAAAGTTCATAATCACTGGTCATTAGGGAAATGCAAATCAAAACCACAGTGAGATACCATCTCATACCAGTTAGAATGACGATCATTAACAAATCAGCAAACAGGTGCTGGAGAGAATGTGGGGAAATAGGAATGCTTTTACACTGTTGGTGGGAGGGTAAATTAGTTCAACCATTGTGGAAGACAGTGTGGTGATTCCTCAAGGATCTAGAACCAGAAATACCCTGTGACCCAGCAGTCCCATTCCTGGGTATACACTCAAAGGATTATAAATCACTCTAGTATAAAGTCACATGCACACATATGTTTATTGCAGCACTGTTCATAATAGTAAAGACTTGGAACCAACCCAAATGCCCATCAATGATGACTGGATAAAGAAAATGTGGCACATATATACCATGGAATACTATACAGCCATAAAAAAGGATGAGTTCATGTCCTTTGCAGGGACAGGGATGAAGCTGGAAACCATCATTCTCAGCAAAGTAACACAAGAACAGAAAATCAAACACCATGTGTTCTCCCTCATGAGTGGGAGTTGAACAATGAGAACACATGAACATAAGGAGGGGAACATCAGACACTGGGGCCTATCAGGGGATGCAGGGTTAGGGGAGGGATAGGATTAGGAGAAATACCTAATGTAGATGACGAGTTGATGAGTGCAGCAAACCACCATGGCACTTGTATACCTATGTAACAAACCAGCACGTTCTGGCCATGTATCCCAGAACTTAAAGTATAATAATAATATTAATAAAAAATAAAATAAAAGTAGGAGAAGTAAGTTTTGAGACCTATGGAACAGGAGGGTGACAAAAGAAAAAGAATCTGACTGGGCTCTGTACTTAGAGTGTGATTTCCCAGTCATGGGGCATACACAGCTGAATTTCTATAAGTAATGCCAGATTTTTTTTTTTTGACACATGTGCCACTTAAGTCTCTCATAAGCAATGCTGAAGGATGTTCATTTCACTAACTCTAGGAATGACCCAAGTTTTGAAACTTTTTGAAATCTAATGAGTGTCAAATGGGATATCATTCTAATTTGCATTTCTCAGTGCCAGTGAGTTTACGAAAGTCTTTATATTCTGTTTATCCATCTGTGGTGCCTTATCTACAAATTGCTGTTTCACACTATTTGCACATTTTCAATTGAAATTTTAAAAATTTATATTCAGTTGCTTCAATAAATGTGACAGATATTTCATTTTATGGAAGTGTTAACTTTATTTCACCTATTTCCTTTGTTGAATATTTTGATTGGATTCATTGGTTGACACTTTATATAATGGTGGCTTGAGTATTTCAGTACATTTGTATATACCTCTATTTAGTTCTTAAGCCATTTTTTTAAAGAAAAAGATAAAGAAGTACTGAGATTCAGTAGTTCACGTTTATTTAAAGTGTTAGGTAGGTTATAAGAAATTAGTTTTTATCAATACACACAGTGTATGAGACTTCCTAATTTCCCAAACCTTTGCCAACCTTGACTAATACCTTTATCTGAATAATCACTAATTGTTGAAAAAGTATCTGTGAGTTTCAATTAGCATTTCTTCAGTAACTAATACATTGACTAGAGTGCTATCAAACTCTTTATTGATGTACCAGTAACACAGGATTTTAATTATGCATATTTAAGATTTGCTTTTATACTGTATAGAGCTGGTCTCCCTTATTACTGTTTTTTGCTTTTTGTTTCTTATTGGCGAGAATTTTCCTGTATATTCTTCTTCTTTTTTTTTTTTTTTTTTGTTTGAATTTTAGAATTAGTTTTTCTGGTGTCCTCTTATGAAGTTCAGTGAGTTTTGTTTCTGTTTTAGGATTTGGTTAAATTTATATATTGCTTTTGACAGGTTTGAATCTACAATATTGAGCTTTTCTAACCAAGAACATGGCATCTCTTTCAATTAGCTTACGCCCTCTTTATTCTTCAAGACCCTTCAAATTTGCTTCATATAGATCCTGCATATTTCTTACTTAGTATATTTCTAGGTGGCATATCTTTTTTTAGAAGGAGGGAAGAAGAATTGCAATTTTTAATGAGATTTATTCCCCCATTATAACTTCTAAATTGTTTGTATATATTAAGACTATTGATTCCTTATGTTAATTGTGTGTGCTGAACTCCTTATTAAATTCTATTGTTTTTTTGTAATTGCTCTCCTGTTAATTTGCATAACTGGAAATATAATGTCATTGTTTGTAATAATACCATCTGCAAATAACGGTAATTTTGACTCCTTTACAATTTTTTTCTCTTTAGTTGTTGTTGTTGTTTTCTGTTTCCTAATTGCATTTCCAATCCTCTAGAACAATGTTAAATAATAATAGTGGCTACACACACCTTTGTTTTATTTGTGATTATGACTGAGAACGCTTCAAGTGCTTCCTTACATTGTGAGATAGCACATGTCATGATATTAGACAGTTACCATTTATTCTTACCTTAATGAAGAATTTTTGATTTTTAAAGATATACATTTTTATTTTGTTAAAATGTTTTCTAGCATCTATGAAGATAAATACAATTCTTTTTATATATGTTAGACATTTTAATTAATTTTCTAAAGTTTACCTGCACTTTCATTCCTGGAATAAGCTCCACTTTGCCATGATGTATAATTATTTGAATGTGTTTCTGGATTTTGTCAGTTAATATTGTATTTATAATTTTATGTATTTATTTAGAATTTTAAAATGATATTTATAAGTTAGATTGGCATATAGATTGATTTCATCTAATATTTCTGAACTTTTGATTTCAAAGTTTTGTTTATTTCATTAAAAAGTATTCAGATGCACACGGGTAGAATTTTAGACGTTATGCTAACTGAAATAAGCCAAACACAGAAAGACAAACACTACGTGTTCTTACTTACATGTAGGATCTAAAACAATTGAACTCATAGAAGCAGAGAGTAGAATGGTGGTTATCAGAATTTGGGGTCAGAGGAATGAAGAGATGATGGTGAAAGGGTGCAAAGCTTTCACTATCATGAGTGAGATCATTTTTTGAGATCTATTGCACAGTGTGGTGACTATAGCTAATAAATGAGTATTGTACATTTCAAAATTTCCAAGAGAGTAAATTTCAAATTTTCTGAATGTCTAAAATGTTAAATATTTGAGGTGATGGAGATGTTGAGTAGCTAGATTTAATCATTTCCAGGTTGTATTAAGGAATCATAATATCACTTTGTGCCCCATAAGTGCACACAATTACATTTTGTCAACATATAATAAAAAGTTACATTAAAAAATTCAGAAAAGTTTTTTTTTTTTAAAAAAAAAACATTTTCCTATGTAAGTAGAACTGTGTAATAGAAATTCGCTCTAAAATTTGTGGTGTAGAGCTTTCAAGGGCAGTAATATTTGATCAACTTGTGTGCACTGGCTTGCTCACTCTCTCTTGCTCTCTCTCTCTCTTCTCTCTCTCTCTCTCTTTCTCTTCTCTCTCTCTCTCTGTCAGTGAATCTCAGCTGAGAGTGGCTTAATGTGGACTAAGAAAGTGATTGCTGCCTTCTGTGGTTTCTGTTCTCACTGTATTGCTACTTGTATGTCTTATAACTTCTAACTGTTTGCTTATCATTGTCATTGGAAAATTATTTGTGAATTATCCTGAAATCTAGAATACATTTCCTTCCTCCAAGAGGCTTCTTCTACTTCCATAGGCACTCCCAATCAGGACTGCCTGGACTACTCAGGCTCTGTACCTGAGGGAAGGCATAACTTCTGTCCCACATCCTTTCTGTTTTACTTTCTGGTTCGGCTTAGCACCACGTCGGTTCTTTCCATCTTTTATAGTATTTGAAGTGAGTAGTGGTAGTGAGGGGAGGGAGAGAGGGTTCTAGATCTGCCTTGCCTTTGTTCCGAGTTGCACTTGGGGCCGTGGCTCAGCATAGGAGGATTCCAAGTATAGTGGGCCTCGTGTGTTGGCCTGTTTTTTCTCTAATTCAGGGATTGAAGCCACAGAACCAGAACCATGTTGTGGTATAAAAAGATGCCCTCCAAGCAGGAGCAGCTTTACTGCTCTGATACTGCGCTTACTTATCTTGCCAAAAACTTGGCTTGGGACTTTGCATTTTCTTTTAATATTAATATTTTACTGCTTTTTGTTTTAATCTTTATTTTAGACATCATGCTTAGACATTTTCAGTGGTAGAGTAGATTTGAATAACTGAGCCTGCTGTTAATGGAAATTAGAACTGTTTCTCAAATTATTGTTACCCTCTCTTTATTTCCACTTGATGGTTTTTTAATATCCCCATTCCCTAGTTATATTTAGCAGAGCTCCAGTGTTTCTCCTGATTCTACCTTAATTTAATACATTTTTACATTTCTATTTCACTTTTTCCTGAATTTTTCCTGCTTGCATTTCATTTTCTATGGTCTTGACATATTGTCTCTGAGCTCCTTCAACTCTGCTTTGTGCTTACATGTCAGAGACTTGATTGCAGTATAATAGTTTTAACATTTGTGGTGAATCCAGGGTCACATTTTCTGACGTCTTTTATGGGTCAGCCATTTCTTCATATCATTTCATTCCTCCTGTTTATATAGAATATCTTGTACAAATTTGGGGATTGCTCATTTTGTTTGATTATTCATATTTGAAACAAGCAAATTTTTCCTGGACCAGCTATTTAATAGAGTTTCTGTTGAGGAAGGATCATGAAGATTGGCCAGTATTTTCCCTATGATCTGAGATTTGTTTTAGATTTAGTTTCTCCCATATTAAGGATATGCTATCAGGAGAGAGATAATTCAGAATGTAACACCTTTTGTCTCTGCTTCCAAAAATATAGATTAATTTCTGAACTTATGAGTTTGCTCATCTGATGAGTTTCTAAGTAGGTGCTGTTGTGTCTGGCTGTTTCATAGTAGCCTCATTTGGGGACAACTCTGCTACCAGCCCACATGCCTCTTTGGACTGCTGTCAACCAAGAATTCAAATGCGTTCCAACCCTCAGCTTCAGGGGTGTACTTTGAGCAATTAACTCTCTGAGGCCATAATCTTGCTCCATTCCTTCTCTACAATTTTTTTTTTTTTTTTTTTTGCGTTCTCTCCATTGCTTTTGGCAATCCTTTGACATGTCTTAAGATTTGAGGCTTTAGCTGTCTCTTCATTTAGCTGAAAACGGAATGTGCATGTTTGCTTTGTTGCTTTTAGATAGTTTCTTGGAAAAGAAATGTTGAAATGCTGACTTAATGACTTTATTTCAAAACCAAAAGTTGATTAAGAGGCATTTTTCTATATTTTTCAATTCCATGAATACATTTTAAATTTGTCAAACGCCCCTTGTTCATCTCTTAGTTTTGGAATTCAGTGGTTTTGAAGAGCGCATATTACATTTTAATAACGCTGTTTTAGAATATGCCAAAGTGATCACACAATTTTTATCCTTTGACCTGCTGATGCAATAAACTATATTAGTACACATGTAATACTAAATCTTTCTTCTATTCCTCAAATAAATCTCCCTGAAAAGCTAACAGTAAAATAAGAAAAGGTAGATGCTCAATAAATATAACTGAATACTTTGTGTATATCATCTTTTTCAATCCTTACCACAGTCCTCTGAGATCAGTACTATTAATATTTTACAGTTGGGAAATGAAGAGTCATTGAAGTTAGGTTGTATAAGTTCACAAAGCAGTGTAAATGCCAAACTCAAGCTTTAAATAGGTTGGCTGACCTCATAACCCACCATTTTATTATTTTAATGTGCTAGTAAATTTAATTTACTAACATTTCGTTAAACCTTTTAAATCTTTTCCAATGCATATATATATATATTAATATATATATATTAACCTTTGCTGCTTCTTCTATCAAAAGCTGAGACTGGTATATTAAATTTTTCTAATTCATTGTGTTTCTAAAAATATCTTATTCTCTGTAATTCTGACGATTTTGATTGCTATATTTCAATGCTGTGGTACTACTGAAGATTCATGACTCACATTTTAACGTCTTTTTCTACATTTAATTTTTGTTAATATAAATGACTTTTTAAAAATTTTTTACCTTGATTATCAAGCTTTGGTAATGTTTCCAACCTGATTTTTTTGTTTGTTTTCCTTCTGATGTGTCCTTGTTTTATGCCCTCCCACACATATCTACACACATATTTTTGTTTTTATTTCCGTGATTTGAGAGGAAAGCTTGTACAGTGAGACCTTATCAAATATATATTTATGTGTTTTATCTCTTTTAAGGAGGACACAAGAATCATTTCAGATCACTCTTGGAAGTACACCAACGTCGAGTTTCTTAAGGTGTGCTACCTCAGAACAGTTTGGCACTTTGGAGTTGCTTATGGGCCTTCCATAGAAAGTTAGATGAGAAGCTCATTTGTCTAAAGAAACTTGATGTAACTAGAATCTTTATGTTTTAGCTACTGAAAAGAATTTGCTTTAGGAAGAGGGAAATGTTTCTGAGTCTAGCAGGTAGTCATTGGGAATACATCCTACAGCAGTATTCCCGAGGAGGGTGAGATCGCTTCCTAGTAGGTCTTTATGGCAACTGAGAGAGCTAAGTGCTAAGAGCTGTAACCCTAGGAAACCACGCCTGGACCACCAATGCTCAGTACTTGCCTTGATCATGTCTCCTTAAGGAATCAAGACAGCTTGGGCAGTTCTCTGAAGAACTGAATACTTCTCCCAGTAGTGGGCCAGCAGCCTTTTTAAGTTATAAACAACCATTCTTCATTCACAACTCCCTGTGGAAATCAGAAGGAATAGTTTTAGTGGACACATCTCACTCCAGGACACTTTCTACCATGTACATCCTTCAGATTAACCTTCCTGGGTGTGAGTAAATCCCTGGGGCTCATGGATTTCCAGAGAGGATAGACGAATATCAGGTAGAAGCTATCAAACCTCCTGCAAGTGCAGCATTTGTAGGTGAGAACAATTGGAAAAATAAGAGAAGTGACCATATCTAAAACCTAAATTCATGGAACAGGATATGTATCACATTTTCATTCAAATTGTGGTCACTCCTAAGTTAAAAAATGTTTGAAATTTATTTTTATTCAACAAGATACACATCGAAATAAAAATTGACTATTCACTGTAAGATAGAAATTTTAGGATAATTCTTAATTCTCCCTTCCATTTGTTCTCATCTCAACATTTGTTCATATAATTTTGGATTTGGAACCTCAAATTACTATTAGCTAATCAGAATTTGTTCAATGATGTGTCCAAGCCTAAAACTATTTTGGATTTTTTCACTACATTTTAAAACCGTATTGACAAAAATTATTTTAACGTTACTTTGTTTAATTCAGTTTTATTCATAGTTACGACTTATGATAACCATTTTCTCTGGAAATATATTCTTACTCATCTCTAGAAAGCTGTTGTCATCAACAAGTAATTTATTTTTTAAGAAGGATGTATGGGTGCTACACACATATCCTTTCTCTTTTTGACTTCTTATATATAGTTTTACATCATTGCAATTAAAATTACAAATATTTTTGTCTATATCCATTACTTTATTATATTTAAAGTATCTGATCCATTTGCATTTGTCTTTCCTCAACTCAGCAAAGTTTTCTTTTATTGTTTCTTATTTTCTTTTATTATTTCTTATTTTTGTCTTAAAATAAGAAATTTTTCTATCTCCTTTGGGATTCTTGTTATATACTTATCCTTTCTCTCATCTTTTACATTATGTTAATATTTTGTCAACATCTTTGAATTTCTTGAATTTGTCAAAATCAGTTTATGGGGAGTGTCCAACCTTCTGCTTACTATGCTAATATTTTAAAAGGAAATCTTTATATAATCTTTACTGATTTTGAAATATTTCTTCCAAAACAAATGCTAAGCTCTATTTTCACATGTAAAATACTTTCTTGAATCATTTTAGAAACACAAATTAGAAATTCTTCAATATGCTCTTCTATTTCTCAGAGTTAAAGAAGAATCTCCTTTGATACCTTTTTTTTTAAAGTAATTCTCTTTTTTTGAACTGCACTTTAAGTGTAGAAATATTTTCTCTATTTTCTCATTGAAAGAAACCCAGAGGATTTTTTTGCCCCCTATTTAAGTTATTTCCTCTGGGAGAAAGCCCTGCCTCATATAATTCTTTCACTGTTTGAGTGTTGCAGCACTACCTTTTCTCATCTCACTTACCGAGGGAATGTTAGTGGAGATTTAGTGAAGTACTTTACTTCTTCTCCAGGAAACCTTCCCTCTCATAAGAAAGGAAATAAATTGTCTTCCATTCTATCTGTATTCTATTTTTTTCTGCAGATATCTTAGCAGAAATTACTTGACTCTTCTGAGATCTTCTGTATTTCAATCACTGATGAAGTCTTTCCCTATTAAAAATCCACACAAAATTTTTATATAAGTGGGGCAACAAGGTAAATGGGCTTCTTTATAGCATATTTTACTATGTATTTCATAACATATTACAATATGTACTATGTACTTATTTAATATCATGTATACACCACAAATGCTACACGAACAGCATCATATATTTTACAGAAATCTGTAATCTCTTGTTAATATCTAGTTGTCTTTCTATTATGGCATGCATTCTTTTCATTCCATACTTCTCCTAATCACCGTAAGATCTCAGAGCCTTTACTCAGAAGAGCAGGTCAATTCAATGTGAACTCCCCTAGCTTACTTTTTTCTACATCCAAAATTATAATACCACTTTCTCTCTTTTTTAAACCTTTCTTCCTTATAAGGGATCTCTATCCATTCTCGTATTCCTATTTCTCTGAGTCTTCGATTCCTCGATTGTCTTTTTTTCCCCTTGCAACGAATTTCCTTTTACACTTTTTCCTAGATGGAAAATCTGCTCAAGTATTCCTTATCCTGAAAATCTTTCGTTTGAGAAAGAAGTCTACCCATAATGCATACTTTTTATGACCATGCACTTATTCCTCAACCACAAAGCTTTTCCTGTTAAAATAATTCTTTTGAAAGTAACACTTCTAAAAGGGGGCTGTAACTCCTTATTCTCCTACCAATCTTTGTGGCCTATAACATCATTAGTCATCCCTTCCATGTTGTAGAAACTCTTTCCACCTCAGAGACCTAGGTTTGTTCCTGTTTATTTTCCTTACTTTTTGATCATTTTTTTTTTCTAGCTTTACTAACTCTTCTGATTCTTCCCTCTCCCTAAGGTTTCTGGTGCACTGCTGGACTTCTTTCCCTATACTCTCCTTGTTGGTGAATTCTTCCCTTCTTAATTTTAGTCTGATGGCTCTTGAATCTTTATCTTGTATTTTGAGCGCATCCTTCTAAGATCACAACCTTTTCTCTCAATCATCAGATAGGCACTATCTACAGACTCCTAGCATCAATGTTCAGAATCTTGTAATTGCCTCCCTTTCTCTTCCCACATCCACCAGTAGCCAAATGCTGTCAGTTTTTACATTTGTGTATTTCGTTTCATTTCTACCTTTGACCTCATCTCAGTTTACTAAGAGCAATCCCATATGTTACTCTTGTATTATGTGCAGTAATAGGCTCGAAGTTACTATGATTGGCTTCTCATAAGCAGTGATGTGAACAAGCTATTCAAGACCAATTTCTGCTGTGACCAAACACTCTGAAGGCTCTACTCATATTCACATACCATGTAAATCTTTCATAATACAAAAATATCTGTTGATGATAATATACTCCTTTGAAGTTCCATCTCTTCCTACTGCAGGAGAGTAATGTTGTAAGTACTTAAACAGTATAAAGGGATGAACTTAAAATATTTTTATTTTTAATAACTTTCAGAAAACCATGTTATGGGACTTATCTCTTATGACTTATTGCAAAAAAAAAGCCATGCCAGCACACAAGTGACTCATGTAGTTCCTTGTAACACCCATTCTGCCCAGAAAATTATCTAGTTTGGAAGTT
This sequence comes from Piliocolobus tephrosceles, assembly GCF_002776525.5. NCBI lineage: Eukaryota > Metazoa > Chordata > Mammalia > Primates > Cercopithecidae > Piliocolobus > Piliocolobus tephrosceles. The sequence goes on along the minus strand of NC_045437.1, from coordinate 146,187,317 downwards.
AGAATAAATCCTGGTGTGTGACAGAAGAGAGAAATAGTTTGTAAATATTTGGTCAAGCAGTATTTTTAAATACACTTACTGAACTATGGGATTTTAAATTCTGTAATGATATAGAGTCTTTTTGTGTGTATGTATGTGAAATTGGTTTGGAGACAGGGCCTGGGACTAACAGTGTAGGCTTGAGCCTTAAATGATTAAATCCCATCATGTAGGGTTCAGTATGAAGCCTGGGCAATGACGGAAGCTTATGTGTACACAGCACATTAGAGTTCATGAAATACTTTTATCCATTCTGTTTCACTAATCTTCACAGCATCTCTATAATATAGGTAGAAAATGCTGCACTATTTTTAATTAATAGATAAAGAAAAATCATATTTGGAGGGATTTGAGTGGCTTGAGCATGCGAAACAGCTAGAAAGTATCAGATTCCGGTCTTCAGTTCTTGCTTCTAATCTCAAGACCAGTGTTTATCACCATAGTTCATTTGACTATGAATAAATCCTATTATTTCAGTTATTTTAGAGGCATAAAATAATAACAATTTGTTACACTCACAGATTCAGATTCTGTGAATTAATGATACAATCAAGGCATAGCTGTTGCCTTGTCTCTCCAGGTCTAGCTTCTGATTCCAAGACCAGTGTATAAGGTGTTATACAAACTTATCTCATTTATACACATATTAAATGCTCTAGTAATTTTATAAGTCTTCTCCATATTTTGAGTATGAGCTCTTCATCTGATTTCATATTACTTATCTTTGTATCCCTAGAGACTGTTAACAATCACTGGTACTTGTTGCTGTCCACTATGTTGATATTTGATAAACAAAAACACAATAACAACTAACATTTATTGGTGTTTCCTTTGTTTCAGATACTGTTAATCACTTTATTAACTTGCTTAAATCTTATCAATATTCTATGAGTTAGACATGTGATATGGTTTGGCTCTGTGTCCCTACCCAAATCTCACATTGAATTGCAATAATCTCCACATGTTGATTGGGACCAAGTGGAAGTAATGCAATCATGGGGTTTCTAGCATGCTGTTCTGGTGATAGTGAATGAGTCTCATGAGATTTGATGGTTTTATAAGCATCAGGCATTTCCCCTGTCTGTGCTCATTCTCTCTCCTGCTGCCCTGTGAAAAGGTGCCTTCCGCCATGATTGTAAGTTTCCTGAGGCCTCCCAGCCATGCCGAACTATGATCAATTAAACCTCTTTCTCTTATAAATTATCTAGTCTCAGGTATTTCTTCATAGCAGTGTGAGAATGGACTAATACAGCATGGCAATTATCATCCCTCTTCTATAGAGGAAGAAACTTGAGCCAAGAAAGGTCAAGTAATGTAACCAAAGTTACACAACCGATAAGTAGTAGAGCTTATATTTGAACTCAGAACTCATTTAACCATTGTGCTCCACTGACTTTCAGGATTTGAGTTTATTTTATGACAAGCTAGATGATAATAATTAATGCAGTGGTTTCAACAAGGCCATGTATTTTTGACAGTCTTTCCATGGAAAAGTGTGGGTTTACATCTTCTCCTGTTGAATCTGGAGAGTATAGTAAAACTGATGTTATTCAGCTTCCAAGACTGAGCCATAAATGGTCATGCAGCTTCCCTTCTGTTATATGGAAAATCTGCTCATAAAGCTCTGACTGCCATGAAAGTAGTCCAGCAAACTTGAGGATGTCCTGCTGTGAGAAACCCCATCCCTCTGCAGAAGTCATATGTTATTAGCTGTGGTTAACAGTCCCAGCTGATACTAACATTCAAGTGGACCCAGACCCAATATTACACATAAATGAAGAATCACTCCTGTCCCAGGTGTTCAAGTCACTCCCAGCCATTCTAGTTTTCCCAACTGAGGCACCAGACATTGTGGACTAGAGAAGTCATCCCTGCTGTGCCTTGTCTGTATCATTAATTTACAGAACGTGTGAGTGTATTGTTTCATGCCTCTAAAATAACTGAAATAATAGGATTTAGTCATTGAACTCCTCTGTATTCTGAAGCCAACTTACTTTCTGAGAGTATAAAATAATAATAGTATAGGGCTATTAAGTTGAACCCATCAAATATGTCCTATATTACACATCCCACACATGAGAGTGCTCTGCATTAGCTGACTGAAGTGTTTAAAGGGGTTGGCCTGTTGGACAGCTCTTTGCTTCCAGCTTCCCTTTGCTTCCAGAAAAGCCACAGGAATATGGAATCTCTTGTTTATATTCTGCTGAGCTCAGTGTGTTGTGTGTTTGTTCCTGGCTTCTTGCCCAACAAACCTTGGCAACCATATCACTTGCTTCTTGATTATTTAGCAACTGGGTATGAACTGATGCTGCTGTACTGAGGTTTTATTCTCTACATACCTGGTGTATTGACCAGTTTCCTTCACTGTATAAACCACTTTCTATCCCTACATTTGTCGAGGACTAGCCAGGCCCAGAGATAGTCAGGAATGACAAATATTAGTTCAAGTTTTCTTCTTGAGCCGGATACATTTACTTGGTTTGGTCTTTGTATACTATTTTATAAACTAAGGATACCAATTTCTGCCTCCAAGTCATAGCAATCACTAAAAACTTCGGAGGTTTGTAAACTCTGGACACACAGAAGCAATAAAAGACTCTGCTGTAGAATGCATATCAGTAACTGCTGTTGCATGTGTTCTCTGAGTCCAAATTTCTATTCAAGCCATTCATTACTTTATTCACTCATTCATTGAAAAATTATTCATTAACATCCATATGTGAAACGCTCTGCTAGAGGTTGATAATGAGGCAGCACCCAAGGCTGATATGTTCCCAGCTCTTATAGACTCTATAAACTAGTGAGGAAATTTTTCAGATAAAATACCAGTGGAATGGAAATTGGAATTTGCTTTTCACAAATTTCTGATATGTAAAGATGAATATTGTGCTTTGCATGCAACAGCATATACACTTATCTCCTACCTCTTCATATCTCTTACCTCTTCTTGCCCATATCCAGCAGCAGCAATACTGTTCAATATTTCCTTTTAATAAAATTTAATTTCGTTTTTAATTGACACATAATTGTGCATATTTATGGACTACAGAGTGATGTTTTTATACATGTTTATAATGTGTAATGATAAAATCAGAGGGACTAGTATACTCGTCTCTTCAAACATTCATCATTTCTTTGTGTTGGGAATGTTAAAACTCCTCTCTTCTAGCTATTAGAAAATACACAATAAAGTATTGTTGCTAATAGTCATCCTACAGAGTTATCAAACATTAGAACTAATTCCGCCCATCTAGTTACAATTTTGTATTTATTAACCAATGTCTCACTATCATTCCCTACACCTTACCTTTCCAAGGCTCAAAAAAACCCCACAATTCTATTCTCTACTTCTATGAGCTCAAGCTTTTTAGCTCAACACGTACAAGTGAGAACCTGTGGTTTTTTCTTTCTGCGCTTGACTTATTCACCTAAAATGATGTAATCCAGGCTTATCTATGCTGCTGTGAATGACAAGATTTTATTCTTTTTATGGCTGCATAGTATTCCACTGGTATAGATACAACATTTTCTTTACTCACTCATCTGTCATTGTAAACTTAGGATGATTTCATAACTTGGTTATTGTGAATAGTGCCACAATAAACATGGGGGTGTAAGTATCTCTTCAGTACACTGATTTTCTTTCCTTTGGATAAATATTCAGCAATAAGATTGCTGGATCATATGGTAGTTATATTTTTAGCTTTTTGAAGAAATGCCACACTGTTGTGTTTTTAACCATGGGACACCATGCAGCATTTCTATTTCTTTAGATCTACAAAGTGAAAACTTGTTTTTTTGTTAAAATTAGATTTTTTGTATTTTATTTCATATTCTACTCTTTAAAACTTTTATTTTAGCTTCAGGGGTATATGTGCATATTTGTTATATAGGTAAATTGCATTTCAGGGGGTTTGTTATACAGATTATTTTGCTACCCACGTAATAAGCATAATACTTGAGAGGCATTTTTAATCCTCACTCTCCTCCCTCATTCCACCTTCAACAGACACCCCGATGTCTCTTGTTGCCTTCTTTGTGTTCATATGTATTCAACGTTCAGCTCCTATTTATAAGGTAGAATATGCAGCTTGGGTTTCATGTTCCTTTGTTAGTTCACTTAGGATAATGGCCTCTAGCTCTATCCACGTTTCTGCAAAGAATATAATTATGTTCTTTTAAGGCTGCATAGTATTTCATGGTATATATGTACCACATTTTCTTTATTTAGTCTACCACTGATGGGCAGGGATTTAGGTTGATTTCATGTCTTTGCTATTGTGAGTAGTGCTATGATGAACATACATGTACATGTGTCTTTATGGTGAATGGTTTCTATTTCCTTGAGTATATACCCAATAATGGGATTGCTGGGTCAAATGGTAATTCTGCTTTGAGTTCCTTGAGAAATCACCAAACTGCTTTCCACAGTGGCTGAACTAATTTACATTACCAATGGCAGTATAAAAGTGTTGTCTTTACTATGAAACCTTGAGAACATGTTATTTTTTGACTTTTAATAATAGCTCCTCTGACTGGTGTGAGATGGTATCTCATTGTGGTTTTGATTTGCATTTCTCTAATGATTAGTGATGTTGGACGTTTTATCACATGTTTGTTTGCTGTCGGTATGTTTTCTTTTGAAAAGTGTCTGCCCGTGTCCTTTGCTCACTTTTTAATGGGGTTGCTTGTTTTTTTGCTTTTTGATATAAATTTCTTACAGATTGTGGATACTAAACCTTTGCACAGTTTGCAAATATTTTCTCCCATTCTGTAGATTGTGTGTTCACTCTGTTGATAGTGACTTTTGCTGTGGAGAAATGCTGTAGTTTAATTAGGTTCCATTTGTCAATTTTGTTTTTATTGTAATGGCTTATGGCATCTAGGCTTTATATTTAAGCCTTTAATCTGTCTTGACTTCATTTTTGTATGTAGTATAATGAAGGGGTGCAGTTTCAATCTTCTGCATGTAGCTAGCCAGTTATTGCAGCACCATTTATTGAATAGGGAGTTCTTTTCCTATTGCTTATTTTTGTTGATTTTGTCGAAGATCAAATGGTTGTAGATACGCAGTATTATTACCGGGTTCTCTATTCTGTTCATTAGTCTATGTGTCTGTTTTTGTATTTGTACTATGCTGTTTTGGTTCTGGTAGTCTCATAATAGTTTAAGTCAGGTAACGTGATGCCTCCAGTTTTGTCTTTTTGTTTAGGATTGTCTTGCCTATTCAAACTCATTTTTTGTTTCATGTGAATTTTAAATTAGTGTTTTTAATGCTGTGAAAAATGTCATTGGTAATTTGATAGAAATAGCATGGAATCTGTAAATTTCTTTGGGCAGTATGGCCATTGTTAACAATATATACTCTTCCCATCCATGAACATGGAATGTTTTTAAATTTGTTTGTATCATCCCTGATTTCTTTGAGCAGTGTATTGTAATTCTCATTGTAGAGATCTTTCACCTCCTTGGTTAGCTGTCTTCCTAGGTATTTTATTCTTTATGTGGCTATTGTGAAAGGGATTGCATTCATGACTTGGTTCTCGGCTTGAATGTTATTGATATATAGAAATGTTACCAATTTTTGTACATCAATTCTGTTTCCTGAAACTTTGCTGAAATTGTTTATCAAATCAAGGAGTTATTGGGCAGAAAGTATAGGATTTTCTAGGTATAAAATCATATTGTCTAAAAACAGGGATAGTTTGACTTCCTCTCTTCCTATTTGGATGTCTTTTATTTATTTCTCTTATCTGATTGCTCTGGCCAGGCCTTCCAGTACTATGCTGAATAGGAGTGGAGAAAGAAGGCATCCTTGTCTTGTGATGGTTTTCAAGGTGAATTCTTCTAGCTCTTGCTTATTCAATAAGATGTTGGCTGTGCATTTTTCATAGATAGCTCTTATTATTTTGAAGTATGTTTCTTCAATGCCCAGTTGGTTGAAGGTTTTTAACATTAAGGGTTGTCGAAATTTATTGAATGCCTTTTCTGCATTTATTGAGATAATCATGTGGTTTTTATTTTTATTTCTGTTTATGTGATGAATCACATTTGCTGATTCATGTATGTTGAACTGACCTTGCATCTCAAAGTTAAAGCCTACTTGTTCATCATGGATTAGCAGTATTCCATGCTGCTGTATTTAGTTTTCCAATATTCTGCTGAGGTTATGTGCATCTGTTTTCATCAAGGATATTAGCCTGAAGTTTTCTTTTCTGTGTATGTCTTTGCTAGGTTTTAATATCAGGATGATGCTGGACTCATAGAATGAGTTAGTAAGAAGTCCCTCCTCCTCTTTAATTTTTGGGAATATTTTCAGAAGGAGTTGTACCAGCTCCTTTTCTTTAATTATACTTAAATTTCGGGGATACACGTGCAGAACGTGCAGGTTTGTTACATAGGTATACACGTGCCATGGTGGTTTGCTGCATCCATCATCCCATCATCTGCATTAGGTATTTCTCGTAATGCTATCCTTCCCCTAGCCCCTTTTCCCCTGACAGGCCCCAATGTGTGATATTCCCCTCCCTGTGTCCATGTGTTCTCATTGTTCAACTCCCACTTCTCAGTGAGAACATGCGGTGTTTGGTTTTCTGTTCCTGTGTTAGTTTGCTGAGAATGATAGTTTCTAGCTTCATCCATGTCCCTGCAAAGGACACGAACTCATCCTCTTTTATGGTTGCATAGTATTCCATGGTATATATGTGCCACATTTTCTTTATCCAGTCTATCATTGATGGGCATTTGGGTTGGTTCCAAACTTTGCTATTATGAACAGTGTTGCAATAAACATAAGTGTGCATGTGTCTTTATAGTAGAATGATTTATAATCCTTTGGGTATATACCCAGTAAAGGGATTGCTGTATCACATGGTATTTCTGGTTCTAGATTCTTGAGGAATCACCACACTGTCTTCCACAATGGTTGAACTAATTTACACTCCCACCAACAGTGTGAAGGCATTCCTATTTCTCCACATCCTCTCCAGCATCTGTTGTTTCCTGACTTTTTAATGATCACCATTCTAACTGGTGTGAGATGGTATCTTATTGGGATTTTGATTTGCATTTCTCTAATGACTAGTGATGATTAGCTTTTTCTTCATATATTTGTTGGTCACATTAATGTCTTCTTTTGAGAAGTGCCTGTTCATATCCTTTGCCCATTTTTGGTGGGATTGTTTGTTTGTTTCTTATAAACTTGTTCAAGTTCTTTATAGATTCTGGATAGCAGCCCTTTGTCAGATTGATAGATTGCAATTTTTTCCCATTCTATAAGCTGCCTGTTCACTGTGATGATAGTTTGTTTTGCTGTGCAGAAGTTCTTTAGTTTAATTAGATCCCATTTGTCAACTTTGACTTTTGTTGCCATTGCTTTTGTGGTTTTAACCATGAAGTCTTTGCCCATGCCTATGTTCTGAATGGTATTGCCTTGGTTTTCTTCTAGGATTTTTATGGTTTTAGGTCTTATGTTTAAGTCTTTAGTACATCTTGAATTAATTTTTGTTGAAGATGTAAGGAAGGGGTGCAGTTTCAGTTCTCTACATATGGCTAGCCAGTTTTGCCAACACCGTTTATTGAATAGGAAATCCTTTCCCCATTGCTTGCTTTTGTCAGGTTTGTCAAAGATCAGATGGCTGTAGATATGTGGCATTATTTCTGAGGCCACTTTTCTGTTCCATTGGTCTATATATCTGTTTTGGTACTAGTACCATGCTATTTTGCTTACTGTTGCCTTGTAGTATAGTTTGAAGTCAGGTAGCATGATGCCTCCAGCTTTTTTCTTTTTGCTTAGGATTGTCTTGGCTATACGGGCTCTTTTCTTGGTTTCATATGAAATTTAAAGTAACGTTTTCTAATTCTATGATGAAGGTCAATGGTCTTGATGAGGATGGCATTGAAATAAATTACTTGGAGCAGTATGGCCATTTTCATGATATTGATTCTTCCTATCCATGAGCATGGAATGTTTTTCCATTTGTATGTGTCCTCTCTTATTTTCTTGAGCAGTGGTTTGTAGTTCTCCTTGAAGTGTTCCTTTACATGCCTTGTAAGTTGTATTCCTAGGTATTTTATTCTCTTTGTAGCAATTGTGAATGAGAGTTCACTAATTATTTCGTTCTCTGTTTATCTATTATTGGTGTATAGAAATGCTTGTGATTTTGTATTTTTGTCACCAACAGGCCTGCCTTACAAGAGCTTCTGAATGAAACAATAAACATGGAAAGGAAAAACCACTACCAGCCATTGCAAAAACAGACCAAACTCTAAAGACCAACTACACTATGAAGAAAACGCATCAACTAACGGAAAAAATAACCAGCTAGCCTCATAGTGATTGGATAAAATTCACACATAGCAATATTAACCTTAAATGTATATAGGCTAAATGCCCCAGTTAAAAGACACAGACTGGAAAATTGTATAAAAAGTCAAGACCCACTGGTGTTCTGTATTCAGGAGACCTATCTCATTTGCAAAGACACACATAGGCTCAAAATAAAGGGTTGGAGGAATATTTACCAAGCTGATGGAAAGCAAAAAAAGCAGGGGTTGTAATCCTAGTCTCTGATAAAACAGACTTTAAACCAACAAAGATCAAAAAAGACAAAGTAGAGCATTACATAATGGTAAAGTGATCAGTGCAACAAGAAGAGCTAACTATTCTAAGCATATATGCATCCAATACAGGAGCACCCAGATTCATAAAGCAAATTCTTAGAGACCTACAAAGAGACTTAGACTCCCACACAATAATAATGGGAGACTTTAACACCCCAATGTCAATATTAGACAGATCAATGAGACAGAAAGTTAACAAGGACTTGAACTCATCTCTGTATCAAGCTGACCTAATAGACATCTAGAGAACTCTCCACCCCAAATCAACAGAATATACATTCTTTTCAGTACCACATAGCATTTGTTCTAAAGTTCAGCACATAATTGGAAGTAAAACACTCCTTAGCAAGTGCAAAAGCATGGAAATCATAACAAACAGTCTCTCAGATCACAGTGCAATCAAATTAGAACTCAGGATTAAGAAACTCACTCGAAACCGCACAACTCCATGGAAACTGAACAACCTGCTCCTGAATGACTACTGGGTAAATAATGAAATTAAAGCAGAAATAAATAAGTTCTTTGAAACCAATGAGAATAAAAACACAATGTACAGAATCTCTGGGACACACCTAAAGCAGTGTTTAAATGGAAATTTATAGCACTAAGTGCCCACAGGAGAAAGCAGGAAAGATCTAAAATCGACACCCTAACATTACAATTAAAAGAACCAGAGAAGCAAAAACAAATAAATTCAAAAGCTAGCAGAAGACAAGAAATAATTAAGATCAGAGCAGAACTGAAGGAGATAGTGACACAGAAAACCCTTCAAAAAAAATCAATGAATCCAGGAGTTGTTTTTTCAAAAGATTAAGAAAATAGACCACTAGCCAGACTAATAAAGAATAAAAGAGAGACGAAGCAAGCAGACACAATAAAAATGATAAAGGGGAGATCACCACTGATCCCACAGAAATACAAACTACATCAGAGAATACTAGAAACACCTCTATGCAAATAAACTAGAACATCCAGAAGAAATGAATAAATTCCTGGAGACATATACCCTCCCAAGACTAAACCAGGAAGAAGTCAAATCCCTGAATAGACCAATAACAAGTTCTGTAATTGAGGCAGTAATTAATAGCTTGCCAACCAAAAAAAGTTCAGGACCACATGGATTCATAGCCAAATTCTACTAGAGCTAAAAGGAGAAGCTGGTACCATTCCTTCTGAAACTATTCCAAACAACAGAAACAGAGGGAATCCTCCCTAACTCATTTTATGAGGCCAGCATCATCCTGATACCAAAACCTGGCAGAGACACAACAAAAAAAGATAATTTTAGGCCAATATCCCTGATGAACATCGATGTGAAAATCCTCAATAAAATACTGGCAAACTGAATTCAGCAGCACATAAAAATCTTATCCAACACGATCAAGTCGGGTTCATCCCTGGGATTCAAGGCTGGTTCAACATATGCAAATCAATAAACATTATCCATCACATAAACAGAACCAATGACAAAAACCACACAATTATCTCAATAGATGCAGAAAAGCCCTTTAATGACATTCAACACCCACTGATGTAAAGAACTCTCAATAAGCTAAGTATTAATGGAACATATCTCAAAATAATAAGACCTATTTATGAAAAACCCACAGCCAATATCTCACTGAATGGCCCAAAGCTGGTAGCATTCCCTTTGAAAACTGGCACAAGACAAGGATGCTCTCTCTCACCACTCCTATTCAATATAGTATTGGAAGTTCTGGCCAGGGCAATCAGGCAAGAGAAAGAAATAAAGGATATTCAAATAGGAAGAAAGGAAGTCAAATTGTCTCTGTTTGCAGATGACATGGTTGTATTTTTAGAAAATCCCATCATCTCAGCCCATAATCTCCGTAAGCTGATAAGCAACTTCAGCAAAGTCTCAGTATACAAAATCAATGTGTAAAAATCACCAGTTCCTTTTTATACATCTGATAAATTTGGCTATTAATCCTTTCCATTCTGGGCTTTTTTTTTTATTGGTCAGCATTTTATTACTGAATGAATTTTGAAAGTCATTATTGGTCTTTGTTCAGGGGTTCAATTTTTTACTGGTTCAATTTTGGGAGGTTGTATGATTCTAGAAACATCCACTTCTAGGTTTTCTAGCTCTCGTGTGCATATAGGTTTTTATAGTATTCTCTGAGGGCTGTTTATATTTCTATAAGGCTGGTGGTAATGTCCCCTTTGTCATTTCTGATTGTGTTTATTTGAATCTTCTCTCCTCTTTTTCCTTTTTTAGTCTAGTCAGCAGTCTATCTTGTTTACATTTCAAATAATAGATTTTTGATTTGTTTATCTTTTGTATCTTTTTTGTGACTCAATTTTCTCCAATTCAGCTCTGATTTGGGTTATTTATTTTCATCTGCTCTCTTTGGAATTGGTTGCTCTGGTTTCTCTAGTTCCTGTAGTTGTGAGGTTAGGTTGTTAATTTGATATCTTTCTGATGTTTTGATGTGGGCATTTAGCACCATAAACTTCCCTCTTAACACTACTTCAGCTGTGTCCCAGAGATACTGGTATGTTGTATCTTTATTCTCATTAGTTGCTAATAATTTATGATTTCTGCCTTAATTTCATTGTTTACCCAAAGGTCATTCAGAAGCAAGTTGTTTAATTTCCATGTAATTGTATGGTTTTGAATGGTTTCCTTAGTATTTATTACTGTTTTTGTTGCGATGTAGTCTGAGAGTGTGGTTGTTAATAATGGCTTTGTTATTTATTAGCACTAACAGAGTTATCCACTGTTGGTGGTGAGAATGTATCCATCAACAGTGTATAAAAATAGTCTTTTCTCTACATCTTTGCCAGCATTTGTTACTTTTTGTCTTGTTGATAATGGTCATTTTAACTTGGATGAGATTATATCTCATTTAGTTTTGATTTGCATTTCCCTTGTGATTAGTGATGTTGAACATTTTTTCATATACTTTTTGGCCATTTTTTTTTGGTCTCTTTTGAGAAATTCTTTGCCTATTTTTACCTAGGATTATTTTGTTGTTATTGAGTTGTTAGAGTTGCTTATAGATTTTGAATATTAATTCCTTGTCATATGTATAGTTTTTTCTCATTCTATGAGTTGTCTCTTTATTCTACAGTTTGTTGACTTTGCTGTGCAGAAGCTTTTTATTTGTAATAATTCAATTTGTCTATTTTTATTTTTTTCCCATGCTTTTGAAGTCTTACTCATGAAATCTTTGCCTAGACCAATATCCTAAAGAATTTCTCATATGTTTTCTTCTAGTAGTTATATAGTTTCAGTTCTTACATCTAAATCTTTAATAAATTTTGATTTGATTTTTGTATATGGTGAGGGAGAGAGGTTTAATTTGATTTTTCCGCATATGGATATCTGTTTTCCCAGCACCATTTATTAAAAAGGCTGTTCTTTTCCCAGTGTATATTCTTGTTGACTTTGTCAAAAATCAGTTTTGCTGTAAATACATGGATTTATTTCTGTGTTCTCTCTTCTTTTCCATTGTCTGTGTGTCTGTTTTTACACCAATACCATGCTCCCTTGGTTGATATAGTTTTGTAGTATATTTTTAAGTCCCAGGTAGAATGATGCTTCCAGATTTGTTCTTTTGCTCAGGATTGCTTTAGTTATATGTGGTCTTTTAGGCTTGTTTTGTCTATTTCTGTGAAAAATGTCATTGACATTTTGACAGAAATTACACTGAATCTGCAGATCACTTTGAGTAGTGTGGTCATTTTAACAATATTATTAGGTCAGTACAATTACTTTTGCATTAACCTAATAGTTCTTTGAAGTTATGAATGTGGGATGTCTTTTTATTTTTTTTTGTCCTCTTTAGTTTCTTTCATCAGTTTTTCATACTTTTATTGTAGAGATCTGTCCTTTATATGATTAAATTTATTCCTAGTCTTTTTTTTTTTTGTTATAGCTACTATAAATGAGACTTCTTTCTTGATTTCTTTTTCAGCTAGTTTGTTGTTGGTATGTATAATAGAAATTCTACTTATTTTTGTATGTTGATTTTTGTATCCTACAACTTTACTAAATTTGTTTACTAGTTCTAAGAGTTTTCTTATAGTCTTTAGGGGTTTTTTAAATATGTAAGTTTATATCATCTCCAAAGAGAAACAATTTGACTTTGTTCTTCCAATTTGAATGCCCCTTCCTTCCTTCCTTCCTTCTTCCTTCCTGCCTTCTTTCCTTCCTTCCTTCTTTCCTTCCTTCCTTCCTTCTTTCCTTCCTTCCTTCCTTCCTTCCTTCCTTCCTTCCTTCCTTCCTTCCTTCCTTCCTTCCTTCCTTCCTTCCTTCTTGTCTTTTCACCTAATCAGTGTATCTAGGATTTCCAATACTGTATTGAATAAGAGTAGTAAAAATTGCCATCTTTATCTTGTTCCAGTTGTTAGAGGGAAATCTTTCAGTTTTTCTCTGTTTAGTATGTTGTCAGCTCAGGCTTTGTCATACATGGCCTTTATTGTATTGAAATATGTTTCTTCTATACTTAATATTTGAGAGTTTTTAATATGAAGGGATAATAAATTTTCTAAAATTATTTGTTTCCATTGAGATAATATAATTATTTTTGTTATCCATTCTGTAAAACTATCACATTTATTGATTTGCATATGTTGAACTATCCTTACATCCTGGGATAAATTATACTTGATTACAGTGTATAATACGTTTGATGTACTGTTTGATTCTGTTTGCTAGTATTTTGTCGAGAATTTTTGCATCTGTGTTCATCAGAGAATTTGCCCTATGGTTTTCTTTTTCTGTTTTGTTCTTGTCTGGTTTTGGCATCATGGTAATAGTGATCTTGTCGAATGAGTTAGGAAGACTTCTGTCCTCTTCACCTCTTGGAAATAGTTTGAGAATTGCTGTTAGTTCTTTAAAACTAATTTAATTGTTAAAACTTAGCAGTGAAGTCATCCAGTACTGATATTTTCTTTGTTGGGAGAGTCTGTATTACTGATTCAATATTGTTACTTGGTATTTGTCATTTCAGGTTTTCTATTTATTACTAGTTTAATCTTGGTAAGTTATAGGTGCATGCAAATTTATTCACTTTCTCTAGGATTTTCAATTTGTTGTCATTTAATTTATCATGACAGTCTGTAATTATTCTTTGTATATCTGCTGTATCAGTTACAGTGTCTCTTTAATCATTTCTGATTTTGCTTATTTGGATCTTCTTTCTTATTATTTTTAAAATTTTTTTGAGATGGAGTCTTGCTCTGTTGCCCAGGCTGGAGTGCAGCAGTGGGATCTCAGCCCACTGCAACCTCTGCCTCTTGGGTTCAAGTGATTCTCCTGCCTCAGCAGGATTCGCCCACCTCAGCCTCCCAAAAAGCTGGGATTACGGGCACGATCCACCATGTCCAGCTCTTCTTTCTGTTTTCTAAGTAGTATAGCAAATAATTAGTCAATTTTGTTTATCTTTTTAAAAAACAGATTTTTATTTTGTTCATCTTTTGTATTTTTTTTTGGTCTCAATTTTATAGTTCTGCTTTTCATCATTTCTTTTCTTCTACTAGGTTTGCATATGTTCTTCCTTTCCTAGTTCCCTGAGGTTTTTTTGATGTAAGTATTTATTGCTTTAGCTTCCCTTTTAATGTTTTTTTTTTTTTTTTTTGTATTCCATGGATTGTACTATGTTTTGTTTTCATTTTCATTTGTCTCCATTTTTAAATCAATTTTCTTCTCCATTTCTTCCTTGAGCCCATTGATCATTCAGGAGCATGTTGTTTAACTGCCATGTATTTGTGTAGTTTCCAAAGTTCCTCTTGTTATTGATTTCTAGTTATATTTGTGTGTGGCCTGAACAGATACTTGATAAAATTTTGATTTTAAAAATTTGTTAAGACTTGTTTTGTGGCCTAAGATACAATTTATCTTGGAAACTGCTCCATATGCTGATGAAAAGAATGTATCTTTTGCAGTTGTTGAATAAAATGTTCTGTATATATCTGTTAGATCTGTTTGGTCTCTACTTCAGTTTGTGTCCAATTTTTTTTGTCCATGTGTTGTCTAGGTGATCTGTCCAATTATGACAATAGAGTATCTAGGTCCCCAACTATTATTGTATTAGAATCTACGTCTCCTTTGAGTGCTAATAATATTTGTTTTGTATATCTTTGTACTTTAGTGTTGGGTGTATTTAAAATTGTTATATCCTTTTGCTGAATTTATTATTTTGTCATTACATAATGATATTCTCTGTCTCCTTTTTAAGTTTCTTTGACCTAAACTCTATTTTATCTCATATAAGTATGGCTACTTCTGCTCAATTTTGGTTTCCATTTGAATGGAATGTATTTTCCATCTCTTCACTTTCAGTCTTTCTGTGTCTTTACAGGTGAAAGAGTTCCTTATAGGAGGCATATAGTTGGATCATATGTTTGCTTTTACCTTTTCAGCCAGTCTGTATATTTTAATTGGGGAATTTAAAACATTTACATTCAAAATTGATATTGGGAAGTGTGGACTTCTGCCATTTTGTCAGTTATTTTCTAGTTGTTTTGTGTATCCTTTATTTTTTCTATTTAATTCTTTACGTTTCCATTCTGGTGGTTTGCTGTAGAAATAACTTTTGATATCTTTCTCTTTCTCATTTGTATATCCTCTCTACCAGTGAGTTTTATATTTTCATGTATTTTATATTGGTAGATTTTATTTTTTATTTTTTTGCTTCCAAATGTAGAGCTCCATTAAGCATTTTGTGTAGAACTGATCTAGTTGTGATGAATTTCCTCCATTTTTGCTTGTCTGGGAAATACTTTATTTCTCTTTCATTTCTGAAAGATAGCTTTGCTGGTTATAGTCTTCTTGCTTGGCAGGGTTTTATTTACTTTCAGCACTTTGAATATATTTTCCTCATCTCTCCTAGTCTTTAAGGATTCTGCTGAGAAATATGCTGTTAGTCTAATGTGGTTGCCATTAGATGTGACCTGCCACTTTTCTCTTGCTGTTTTTAGAATTTTCTGTCTTTGACTTTTAACAATTTAACTATAATGTGACTTTGAGAGGCTTTTTTTGTATTGAATGTATTTGGACATCTTTGGGATTTTTTAGATTTTATAGATTATAGATTTCCATATCTCTCTGAAGACTTGAAATGTTTTCAGCTATTATCTCATTAAATAGGTTTTCTATGCCTTTCCCCATCTCTTCCTCATCTGAAACTCTTACAATACGAATATCTTTTCACTTAGTGGTATCCTATATATCCCATAGGCATCCTTCATTCTTTTTATTTTTTATTCTTTTTTGTTTGTTTGTTTCTAATTGGGTTATTTCAAAAGATCTGTCTACAATCTCAATTTTTTTTTATTCTAGAGCTAGTCTATTGTTGAAACTTTCAATTGTGATTTTAATCTCTCTCATTAAAGCCTTTATGTCTGAGGTACCTGTGTGGTTCTTTTGTATGCTGTCTATCTCTTTCTTTTAATTTCTCGTTAAGAGTGTACTTTTTTTTTTCTAATTTTGTCGAATTTCCTATCTGTGTTATTTTCTATCTTGCTGAGTTTCCCTAAGCACACTATTTTAAATTCATTTTCAGGCATTTCAAATATTTTTATTCCTTGGGTAATTGTTACAGACTATTGTGTTTCTTCAAATGTGTTGTATTTCCTTGCTTGTTCATATTTCTCTTGTCCCTTCATTGATATCTGCGCATCTGGTAGAAAAGTCACTTCTTCTAATTTTATGCAGTAGATTTATTGGGGAAGTTTTTTTTTTTTTTTTTTTTCCTGTAATATGTTCTAAAGTGTTGGTTGGGTAGAGTGCTTTAGTTTTGGCCTTGGGTGAACATGGTAGTGTACACTTCATATAATTTATTTGACTGTAATGCACATCAGTGGTGTGTGCAAGTGCCTGAATTGCCTAGGCTGTGGTTGTGTGGAAGCTGTGGAAAAGCCTTGCTGGAAGCAGAGATGCTAACTGAGCAAAACCTAATAGCTTGGCCACCTGATATGCTCCCGCATTTGCCTCTGGGGGATGGGGTTGCCAGCAGGGGCAGCAGACCCTGGGCAGGAAGCTGTTAGGTTCTGGTGTGCACACATATTTTATCCCTCTGACCTAGGCATAGCCTCTCCTCTGTTCTAAACTGCTTTTGTCCTGAATTTCAGGGTGCTGTGTGGGCTGGGGTGCTGGAGTCATGGCTTCATTGCTGGGTGTGGCTGTTGTAATGCTGCAGCTCATGGATTAATGTAATGGATTGTTGGGAGGGCTTCAGGAATGTGGAGTTGCAGGGGCTACTTGATTCTAGGGCAGGATACACTCTGGTGGTGACTCCTCTCTGAAAATGCTAATGTACTGTGGCTTCTGGAGTCATGGGCGTAGAAGAGACACAGACTGAATTCTTTCTCTGAATTAATGCAGTCATGTGGACTCCAGGAACATTCCTATACTGGACTCAAGGCCAGCTAGGGCTGTGATATTCTCCTGTAGCTAGGATTGCAGGTGCCTGTTCTTGGAAATGTGGCCTTCCAGGGACTCCCGCTTAACTTTTCCTTACTATGGGGAGTCCCTCTTGTTTCAATGTTGATGTGGGCCACGTGCATTGCTTCCCTCTCTATATTGCCATCTCAAGTCTTCATGACTCAGATGGTATCCATCACTTCTTTGATGAATTCCAGTGTAACCCCTAGACACTCTGTTAAATATGTTGTTATTTATTTGTTGTTTTGGTCTTTTTGTATGGAGCACAAGAGTAAAGGCTGGGTACCTTTACTCAGCCATATGATGATGTTTCCAATCTTTAATATATGCTCCTTTTAATGAATGAAACCTTCAGAAGTAAAATTAAAACTTTTTACTTTTTCCATAATCAGGCAAAATATGCAGGCATTGAAACATCCTCGGACTGGTTATAATCTCTCTGCTTACTACTACCTCTGCTTTAGAACATCTGGGGCCTGCAGCAAATGTAATCTCCACCAGCTGGAATCTTTCTTTTACAGCCTGAGGCCACAGCTGGAGAAAAGGCAGTTCTTGGATGGACTAAAATTACAGTCAATGCCTGATTTAGAGTGCAGTATAAATCTATTGTTTCCTTATTGATGATTTGTTCATTGCTGAAAGTTGAGTGTTCCCTTTTATTATTGTATGGCAATCCACGAACTGTTAATATTTTCTTTATATATTTAGGTGCTCTAATGTTTGGTGCATATATATTTAAAATTGTTATGTCCTCTCACTGAATTGACTCATTTATCATTCTATAATAAGTTTTTGGTATTTTTTAAACAGTTTTTGACTGAAAATAAATTTAAATCTTATGTAAGTATAGCTGCTCCTGCTCTTTTTCACTTTCTATTTGCATAAAGTATATTTTTCTATCCCTTCACTTTCAGTCTATTTGTGTCTTTATAGGTGAAGTGTGTTTCTTATAGATAGTAGATAGTTAGGGCTTGTTTATTTTATGTCGGTTCAACCGCTCTGTACTTTCATTGGAGAGTTTAGTCTATTTACATTCAATGTTACTATGGGTGAGTAAAAATTTACTACTGCCATTTTGTTACTTGTTTTCTGATTGTTTTGTAGACCTCTCTTCCTTTGTTCCTTCCTTCCTCTCTTTCTTTTTATGGAAATGGCCATCTCTAGTATGTTTTAATTTCTTGATTTTTATTTTTTGTGTATCTGTTGTAAGTTTCCGGATTTGAGGTTACTATGAGCTTGCAAATGACATCTTGTAAACCATTATTTTAAACTGATGACAACTTAATATTGTTTGCAAAAATGAACAAACTAGCTAACAAGCAAAGAGAAAACTAATAAAAACTCTAGACTTTATTCCCTCTGCTTTTTAAGTTTTTGTTTCTAATTGTATCTTCTTACACTGTCTATGTCTTGAAAAGCTGTTGTAGTTATGATATTTGATAGTTTATCTTTTAGTCTTTCTACTCAAGATATAAGTAGTTTACATACCACAGGTATGGTTATTGGAATATTCTGTATTTGTTTGTATATTTAGTAATTCCAGTGAGTTTTCTGCCTTCACAGGATGTCTTGTTGCTCAGTAATGTCCTTTTATTTCAGATTAAAGAACTTACTTTAACATTTTTTTGTAGGACAGATCTTGTTTGATGAAATTCCTCAGCTTTTATTTGTCTAGAAGGCTTTATTTCTCTTTCATGTTTGAAGTATATTTTCACTTGATATACTATTCTAGGATAAAAGTTTCTTTATCCTTCAGAACTTTAAATATATCGTGCCACTCTCTTCTGGTCTATAAGATTTCCACTGAGTAGTCTGTTCTGGGACATATTGGATCTCCTTTGTGTGTTATATTCCATGGCTGCTTTTGGGATCCTTTCTTTATCCTTGACCTTTAAGGGTATGCATATGAAATGTATTGACGTAGTTTTACTTAAGTCTGCTTGGAGTTACATCACCTTCTAGTTGAACACTGATAACATTCTTTAGGTTTGGGAAGTTCTCTGTTGTTATCACTTAGAATGAACTTTCTACCCAATCTCTTTTTTCCTACCTCCTCTTTAAAATCAGTAGCTCTTAGATTCTCCCTTTTTAGGCTATTTTCTAAATCTTGTAGGCATGCTTCATTCTCTTTTTTTCTGTATCCTCTAACTGTGTATTTTCAAATAGCCTGTCTTCAAGCTCACTAATTCTTTCTTCTGCTTAATTTCAATTCTGCTATTGAGAGACTCTGATGCATTCTTCAGTATGCCCATTGAATTTTTCAGCTCCAGAATTTCTGCTTCATTTGTAAAAATTATTTCAATCTCTTTGTTAATTTATCTGATAGAATTATGAGTTCCTTCTCTTTGTTATCTTAAATTTCTTTGAGTTTCCTCAAAATAGTGCTTTTGAATTTTCTGTTTGAAAATTTACGTATCTCTTTTTTCCAGGATTGGTCACTGGTGCCTTAATTATTTTGTTTGTTGAGGCCATGTTTTCCTGGATGGCCTTGATGCTTATAGTTGTTTGTCAATGTCTAAGTATCAAATAGTTAAGTATTCATTCCAATCTTCACAGTCTGGCCTTGTTTGTACCTGTCCTTGGTGAGAAGGTTTTCCAAGTATTCAAAGGGAATGGGAATGTTGTGATCTAAATCTTTGGTCACTGCAGCCATATCTGCATTAAGGGGCACCCCAAGCCCAGTGCTGTAAGCCGTGCTGCCTACAGTTGGGAGAGAGGTAACACAAGCATTTCCTTGGCCACCCCAGTTGGTGACTCACTAAGTAATGTGCACTTCAAGCCCACTGGATCTGAGCCCAGCGCAGCACAAGGACTTGCCCAGGAATTGCAGTCATTGTGGCCTAAACTGCCTTTCAAATTTATTTAGGATCTTGGAGCACTTTAGCCCATGGTGGTGGGGCTAGCCAGAACTCAGTTTCTGACCAGAGGGATAGATGATTCCCCTCTGGTTAGGGCTTGTCTAAATGCTCCCTCTGCAGACCTTGGCTGAATTCTGCCCTGTGTTGCTTTCCACTGTGACAGGGAAACACTTGAATTTCAATACAACGTCTCACAATTACTACACTCCAATTCCTCCAAGCATACAGATTCTATCTCTGTGCCTCACAGCCTTTGCTAGGGAATGTGGGATAAGTGGTATCAGCAATTCAAGACGATCTTTTCTACCCTCCTCAGGCCCTCTTTCCTTGATATGCTGCTAAACCAAGTACTGTGAATACTCACCTGATTTTTAGTTCTTAGAAAGTTGCTTTCTTGTATGGATGGCTGTTCAGTTTGGTGTTCCTGCATGGAGGGTGATCACTGGAGTGTTGTATTTGACCATCTTGGTCTGCCTCCTCTCCTTTATGTCTTTTTATTAGAGAATTTAATTCATTTATATTCAAGGTAATTATTGATAGGTAAAAACTTACTATTGTAGACAGCAAGCTTCATTAAAACACTTATTTTGAATTCTTTGCTGGACAGTTTATACAACTTCATTTCTTTTGGATTGGTCACTGGGGACTTTATTTTGTCTATGTTTCCAGCATTCCAGAATACAGGTACTATAGAATATAGAAGTCAAATAAATGGAAATAAATTTAGTGTGTTTGTGGTTTAGGTATAGATTAGTTAACTGACTAATGGAGCATAGATAACTTTTTTTTTTGGTATCTAAACAACTTCACACTGGAAAAGAAGTGAGGACAATGATAGAGCAACACAAAAGAAACCTATACAGAAGCAGTGGTAAATAATGTTGGAAAGCTGTGGTGGAGAGGGTAGTGAACAGAAATGAATTACTGAAGAACTTGGTGTTTGATTGCAAAAATGTTAAGACTACATTAAATCTCATTGAAGTCTTTGTTACTAGGAGAAATTTTTGAACTCTTTTTACTCTGACACATAATAAAGAAAGAGACAAAACCTACAGTCAGAAGAGTTGTGCTCATATTTAAGCTCCTTATTTGCCATGCAACCTGGGACATATTATGGTACTGAGCAGCAATTTCTCCTCTTTATAATAGGCAAGATACTAATTTCTACCTTGTGAGTGTGGACTTCAATCATAGCACAATGCCTGGCATATATTATGGGTCTAAATATATTTAATGAATATATAAATACATAAATTTATGTTTAAAAGTATATAATAAAATAATTTACATACAGCTCTTCCAAGACATGCTATCTCATAGATAAAGCACTTAAGAAATATTAATTGATGTTACCTAAAGTTGTTATGGTATATGTGTGTATATATATGTCAAAATGACAGACACATTATGTTAACTATATGTAACTACATTGTATATATGTAACTACATTTTATATATAACCATTATGAAGACTACTGCATTGCATATGTATTTATGTATATTGTATTTTTTTTTAAAGGAAGATTCAGAAGGGACAGATAAGATGACAGATTAGAATTCTCCAGCAATCATCTCCCTGCAGAAACATCAATATAAACATCTATCTATGTAGGAAAATGCCTTCACAAGAGCTAAGGAAAGCAATTCAAAGATCACAGTACCTGGTTGTCACACACAATAAGAAAAAACACATTGAAGAGGATAGAAAGGACAATTTTACATTTAGCCTCCCCCAATCCTAAGCAGCACAGCCTGGAGAGAGATCTGTTCACTTGGAAGAAAGAGATAGAAGTAAGCACAGGGCTTTGCCTTGGACTCCAACACCCATCCCATTGCAAAAAAAAACCAGCACCGGGAAGCCCCCAGTGGCTACAGATTTTAGGCTGGTACCCAAAGACTGAGACTCCAGAGACCTCCCTGGCACCAGGCGAGACCCCACAGCCCTAGTCTTCAAGACTGCAAGGCCAACTTGATTTAGACTGTACGTGACCCACCATACCTTAAATATTTACTAGCTGGCCTTTTACAGAAAAAATTTTGCCGGCCCCTAATCTAGATCAAAGATGACAAGTCGATGGCTTATTTGCTGATAGTGTATCCTGCTCTGCCGATGGCAGACATCTTTAATGTTTTACAGAATTCCCCTCCATCTGCTTCAGAATCCCTACCAGCATAGTGGTCCTAAAAGTTATTACCAACCTAGTGGATTTGTCATTTTAGCCTGCAAGTTCTCATACTCAGAAAAATTTTGTGACAGTCTCTTAGTGTTTCCATTTCTATTTTTCTAACCTTTTAGTGCATTCTAGCTGACTTCCATTGCCAGTATCTGTACGTCTTTTGCCCAAGGGCTTTTTCCAAAGTCATTGAAGGTGGTTCTCCTCCTACTCACAGCCGGCCAGAAATGCCAAGGAATTAACACCTCTGGGAGCAGTGTCAGGAGTTGGTGTATAAATACCCCAGCTCTCTTGCATTTCAGATAGGATAATTATGAGACATTTTTAACAAAATCTCCTAGAGTTTCCCCATGGGGTTAAGCTCAATTTGCTCATTATGCTATGTAGCCTAATGAGGCACCCTTTATTGGCTATTTTCCATTCCCTCTGTCATTATTCTCTTTCCTGCTAGTGTTCCCTGACTGTCTGAAATAAACTACTTGCATTTGAATCCTTGTCTCAGAGTGTGCTGCTGGGGAAATCCAAACCAAGACAGATTTCAAACCTACTTCTCTATGAAAGTAATGCTTTTACAAAGCCCTCTAATTTAAAGCATCACGAACTTCACTTACAAGTCCTCAAAATTGCTGCCTGCAGTTACTCATTTTGAGAAAGCCCAATTTTGTGTGGTCTGATGTATCTATTGTTGACTCTGACATTACAGATGGGTCAACCAATTAATTTTCTGATTATATACTGGGTGCTTTTCAGTCTTCTTCTCCAGGCTCCTATTAGTGAAGAGACTGCCTAGGTGCCCTTACAATGGAAAATTCACAACCAATAAACACTTGAATCTTAAGATTTACATTGGCCAGGCAGGTCGTTATACCAAAGTCTAATAATAACTCAATTTTTCTCATACCCTGGCAGAAAATGCAGGCAGCTGTGTTCAATTATGCTGAGCACAGCAAACTCAAACTTATTAAAGGTAAGAAGCAGGCTGTTTCAGGATGTGAAAAACTCAACATAATGTGAAGCTAATTTCTCGTGTATGGTTTACTTGCTGTTTTTATTTCATTTTATTTCTCAAGCCAGTATTAAGTTTTTAGTTCCCATTGTAGGGCAGGAAACATGGTCCTCATTAATACACAAAAGTCACAGTCCAATTATATATGCTCCATTCCTGGGTCAACCAACAACTCTGCTGAAGGACCCACAGCAAATCACTTGTTTGATTTGCTTACTAGGAAAATGCATTTAACAGTGCCTTATAGTAAAAGAATAAAAAGGGTTTATATAAGGCTTTAAGATCTAAAACCAAGATACAGAAAAAAGCAAGATGGTGAGGCATTTCAATTAATTGTCGCATGGGTCCACCTGAATTATTGAAACACTGCATTTTATGAAGTGATATTTGTGAAATGGAAAAAAATGTGTATTTTGTAATGATGTGGAAAAAAAAAAAAGTATTTCTTCCAGCAACTTTTTCTCCTTTGACCACCTCTGGCTTCTCCAGAGTAGTTGATTCCATCAGCAACTTGTTCCATCACCAAATTATTCTGATGATGTTTTCTAAACATTTAAGCAGAGTTTTCCATGCTGCAACACAGACCTGGCATAACTTGTTTCCTTACTCTAATAGAAATAATTGATCCCTCTGCTGGTTTTCTCTAATGAGGGCAAGCCAAGGATTAGTCTCTTTTCTCACACTTTCACTAATTGAATTTGATTTTTCCTGTACCATAAGATACTTTACAGCTGTATCCAAAACAATGCACACAGTAGTTTTTCAAGCTGCCAACATGAGTCTTTATTTTTCTAAACAACTTTCATATCCCTCATCTAAATTAAGTCCTCTGTCATAATGATCCCCGACACTTTTGGCACCAGGAATTGGGTTTGTGGAAGACAATTTTTCCACAGATGGTGGGTGGGGTGGGGGTAGGGGAGGTACAAAGAGGGGATGGTAGGCCAGGGGAAGAGTTTCAGGATGAAACTGTTCCACGTCAGATCATCAGGCATTAGATTCTCATTAGGAGTGTGCGACCTAGATCTGTCGCATGCGCAGTTCACAACAGGGTTTGGGCTCCTGTGAGAATCTAATGCCACCGCTAATCTGACAGGAGGCAGAGCTCAGGTGGCAATGCTCGCTTGCCCACCAATCACCTCCAGATGTGCAGCCCAGTTCCTAGACAGGACACTGATGAAAACTGGTCAGTGGCCCTGGGGGTTGGGGCCCCTGCATCTATCATGCCTACTCATGTTATACTGTGCTTTCCATTCATTGACTTTAGAGCTGTGTGTAATTATTTATTCATTTTGTTGGTTATGTAACTAAGGTTTCTTTAAGCAGAGTTTTCCATGCTGCAACACAGACCTGACATAACTTGTTTCCTTACTCTAATACTTACTCTTACCCACTAGTCTATATGCCTCCAGAGTATAGGAATCCTATTTGTCCATTCCTATATTCTCAATGTTTTTCCTAACACATTGCATTGTTGAATGATACTAATTACATATTATACACACTTAACACACTTATATATCACATTTATTAATATATAATCATTATTCAACAATGCTATGTTCCAAAAATATACTTACCCTGAGGATATGTATATATATGTAAAATATATATACATGCATATACTATATGCTGCCTGCATATATACTATAGATACATTGTGTATACATGTATGTGTACAAATATGTTTATTTATTTATATGACCCAAAAACATAGTTATTTTTCTTTTAAAATACTGAATTTTTATAAGTTTTCATCAAAGGAAATGAGAAACTTGTTGAAGTCTGTTGTCCAAGTTATGTTTATTTTTAACTTTCTAAGAAGATCCTAAGTTTGTTTTTCATTGTTTCAGACTGAGAATGTACAATGCACGGGCTACATTTATATTAGTTGCCATGGTTTCAAATACTTCAGAAATTGTCCAAGAAAGGAGTGGAATTTTTCTCACCATGCAAAGATGTTTTTCCCTAACTTGTTTGTGCCCACGTAATGTACCAGTTTGAATCGTCTGCTTTTCTCCTCCCCATCTGTGCTGTTTTCAAGGGGCGGAGAGGAAAAGAAGAGAAAAAAAAGCAGGTAGAAGAGAGTTAGACATAGTTTCACTCCAGGATCTATTAGCTCACAATTTCACACTCTTGGTTGTAAACTGAAGGACTCTTACATAGTATAGACAGCATCTATAATATGTTTTGCTTTTCTCAAATCATTCCTACACGACCATATAACAGGTTTTCTAGAAAAGGCAGGGCAAAGACTACTAATTTTCAAGAGGCTAAACTGTCAGAAGAGATTTTATGCTAACAGTTTTATTCCTGCTGTTGCTTTTAATTATTCTTTTACGATCAATTGGAAGGATCTACTTTTGTAGGTATGACTGCCTTTGCTTCTGCTCTAATTACTCATCTGTATTATTATCTCAATTCTCCTAAAAAGGAAAATACATCTTGTCTACAGAAAGTGTCATTTACTCCCAATTTTATGGCTTCTTTTCCATTGCAGTAGCCATTATTGCATTCCCACTTTCCCTTAGTAATGGCTATTACTTATTAAAAACTTATTATGTGCTTGAAACTGAGTTTAATATGATAGAGTCAACATTTGCTTAACCCTCGCAATAACCCTGTAGCATAGATCCTATAATTATTCCCATTTTAAAGATGAGAAAACTGAGCCAGAATCCAATGTGTGGATCTAGAACTCTAAAATAGATCTTTATTACATTAGACATTTATAAATTTATCAATTCAGGAAGTTTATTGACAGCTAACTATGACATGGGTAATTTTATAAGTTCTGGAATATATATTAATGAACAAAATAAAGTTTCTGCCCTCATAAAACTTCTAATGATCTACACAGGGCTAACCTGCCTCTTGTATCATTTATTCAAGCAGAAGAAAGATTTTGCCCAAAAATATTGTGGTATTTCACTCTTTGTAAGTTACTTTAAATATTGGGGTATTTCACCCTCTGTAAGTTACTTTAATCTCATGTCAGTAAGTTGACTAGTCTGTTGCTAATGAAGGAAGCTCTAATAGACAAGTTTTGGGTGTCTGCTCAATTGATTACCCTTTTCTTTAAGTTCCTGCTGTCCACAGGTATGGGCCCAAGAAGTTGTGTCTTTTCTGTGTTCCATTACCTTGTCAGCACCAATGGTCATGGCTGGTTGGCTTTTCTCATGGCTAGACCAATCTTTTTTTTCTCCTCAATCTAAAATTTGAAATTAAAAATCAGAGATACTAAAAAGACTGCTTGCTATTTGAAGAGAAGAGGTTTAAACTGATTTTATCCTGTCATTCTTGGCTATATAGGCTCAAGAATAGCAGAAGTTTGCCATGAGAGTGAGAGAGCGAAAAAGAAGAGGAAGAAGGAGGGAATTGTGGGTGAAAGAAGTTAAGTAGATAAACAGAAGCAGCAATAGAGAATAATATGATACTAAAAAGAAGGAAACCAAAAAAGCACTCTCTTAATATGGCACCTGAAATCCTATCTTAGTTTCTGCTGCTAGGAAACCTGCCTAAGAGAGTTGGTACTAGGAGTGGGCTTAGGAGCAGCTGGCTGAGATGGAATTTTGGAGTTGGATCACCCACCAGCCATTTGGCAATGAGGATACTGTCACTGATGGCAGATGGAGTGGTGGTAGATCTAGCATGAGGTTGCAGTGCACTTGGAGAGTGAAGACCTTCACCTGTGATGACCCAGTACAGGACACAGCTTGGAGGAGTGCACTGACTCATGCAATACCTCTAGCATATTATATGAAAGATGTAGGGAAATACTAATTATAATGATTATGTTGTGCTGACCATCGTTGAAGCTTTGCAGAGGTACAAGCTCAGAAAATAATCAATTCCAAGTAAAGTTTGAGGATCAGAGATCCTCCTAGGCAGCAGTTAGAGATCCTCACCACCTGAACTCGAGAGTAGGGGAACTGAAGACCATGCAGATAGTGTAACTGGGAGACTGGCAGAATTTCAGAGAAAGCTGATAGTCTCAGTGTGGCACTTCACCCATGCCAAGTAAGGACATTATAAAGAAAAAAGTGTGACCCTGAGATTGGGATGAGGATATCTGCGTAGATGTACTTGAGCAACTTGAAGTGTAAGATTCTCTGATCTCTGTGGGCCTGCGGAAGACTTCCATTTTCCTTTGTTGGAGATAGAGCCAAGCCCACCTGCCCACTTCCACCCTTTGCTGGAGGCAGTGGAGAAACCTCAAATGAGACAGGTTCTTTGTAAGATAATGCTGATCTGACTCCACCTCCTCTCCTGGTTGCCAGACTGACAATGAAGGGCAGATGGTAACAAATTCTGGACCTGCTGAGGTGCAGGAGGAACTCTATGCCAGAGAAGTAGGACGCGGAACCTGGCTATCATAGACTAAGTGGAGTCGGCAGAGCCTGACTTAGATGGATTCTCAGGGCTAAGGGTCAGTAAACTAGATAATGGAGCCCTTTTTGAATTAGGGACTCTCCATATCATAGGATTTAACACCTTGGTGGGGAGGGCTCTGGGAGATGGCCCTGATATGTTTTTGGGATGAGCCTTGGAGCCTTAGATAAAATAGTAGACCATATAGAGATTCCAGAACTGCCATGGCAGACAGTGAAGGAAGGCCTCGGAAGCCTCTGAGAACTGATATGCTTGGATGAGTCTACTACAGAAGAATAGAAAACCCACCAGCTGACTATATTCTTGGGGCAGGGGTGCCAAGTGCAACCTATTTATCAAGTTGATAAAAAGGTATTGGTAAGGATAGTAACTGCATCACAGGGTGGGTGAGAAGCTCAGTGGAGGCTGTACTCCACATGTGGGGCTGATGGTAGGAGACACTGGTACAGAACTGAGATCCTAGAAGCAGCTGATATAATAAGATAACAGATTATTAGAAGCCACAGGCAACACTTGGCGTCAGGAGCAAGGTGAGCTTAATTATTCTAATGGTCAGTGAGCCTGGAATGGCAACCTAAGAGACTCACCTGTGAAGATCTATGATGCTGTCTATTAAAGCTCTCCCTCCATAAGTCATGTGCCCCCAGACCTTTATCTCAGGCTTATATCTAGGGGACCCAACATAAGATAACCTCATTTCCAGCCCACAGGCTTAGGACTCTCCTGTTTAGGCCTTAGTCATTCTGAAAGAATAGGAGAGAAAACTTCTTATTCCGCATTTTAAATCTGAGCCCCTCCAGGAAGTTGCCAGGCAGGAATGGCAGCAGCTGGTCTGTATCCTGTCATTACAGAGCCAAAGCAGACGTCTTTCCTCAGCCCAAAATGATGGCCCTGAAAATGCAGACTGCAGAACTTGGCGTGGGAGCAGGCGGTGCTGTCCTGGGGTTGCCAGATGGTGTGCACTCACATGGACATAGCATGTGGGCTCTGCTGGATGGACGAGGCTGAGACCCGTGAGTCAGATAGTAAGTGAGCGGTCCAATTTGGTCACAAGAATGAATCTCAATAAAATAATTATATACTTTGATAATTGATGTGAGTGCTTTGTTTGTTTTGTTTTTGGAGACAGAGTCTCACTCTGTCACCCAGGCTGGAGTGCACTGGTGAGATCTCTGCTCACTGCAAGCTACGCCTCCTGGGTTCAAGTGATTCTCCTGCCTCAGCCTCCCAAGTAGATGGGATTATAGGTATGTGTCATCATGCATGCTTAATTTTTGTATTTTTAGTAGAGATGGGGTTTCACCAGGTTGGCCAGGCTGGTCTCCAACCCCTGACTTCAGGTGATCGCCAGTCTCAGCCTCCCAAAGTGCTGGGATTACCGGCTTAAGCCACCATGCCTGGCCGATTTGTGTTTTTTTTAAGTGGCTTTCTGGTTTGCTTTCTTGTTGGATCCTGTATTAAAACAAGGTATTTTTGGTTATATCTGAGAGAAACAAAACTCGAATTAAGCTCAGTCCAAAAAGGGAATTTATTAACTTACATAATTCAAGGAAGGGTTGAATAAGCACACCACGAGAAAGGCAGATAAGCAACGGCACTGCAGGAAGAAATAGATACAGGGACTCAAATGCCACCAAGTCTTTCCTCCTGATTCTCGAAATTCCCTTTTTGGTGAAATCAGGTTCATTCTTTCTCACTGCAGACTTGTTCTCTCCTTAAGGAGCAACAGAATGGTATCAATAGCTTCTGAGTTTACTATCTCTGAGGCTTCAATCTCCAGAAATAAAATGCCCAGACTCTTTCTTTGGCCCAAAGTACAAACATTTAGGGAACAGAGTTACTTAGTATGTCTTGAGTTGGTTGCTGACTCAGAGATTAATCAACTGTAGCCAGAGGGGTAGGAGCATGTTCAAACATGACATTTTCTAAGGAGAAGGGTCAATGCTTGGTCAACCAAATCTCTATACCTCCACAGGTTTCCACAATAAAGCCTTGGGCAATCCTGAGTGGAAGGCCAAGACGACACTCCCTGTCAAAGGCACTGGAAGTGAAGATAGAAAACATAGTCCAGGCCTCCATGAGAGCATGCTGGTATGAGGGAAAGTGCTCAAAACTTAAAAATCAAAGGCAGCAAAAGTTCAAGTAGTAGTTACCTCATTAACTGAACAGAAATGGGGCATTGCACTTCTCTATGTGACTTCACTGTAAAATAGGAGTCACTGTCTTGTTTACCTATGATTATGGAAGTCAAATGTTAATTTTAAAAGGTAATATAGAATAGTGGAGTCAGCTCTATAGACAGACAAATTCAGGTTAAAAACTTCATCCAGGTTAAGAAGCTAGAAAACCTATTTTTACCTATGTAATTTTAGATAAGATTCTTAACTGTTCTGAGTCTGTTTATTCATCAGTAAAATGAGAATGATTATATCTACTTTCTTGGGTCACTGTAAGAATTAAATGAGATAACATATCCAAAGAAATATAATACCATAGTAAGTACTCAGTAAATGTTAGCAACCATTATACTAGCAATACTAATAACCATAATCTCCTGGTAGCCAGTGAGTTCACTGAATGTTGGGATTATATTTTATGCATGTTTATTTATTGAGTTCATTGGATATTGGAATTAGGTTTTATGCATGTTTATTTATTACTCTAAAGTAATCCCAGCATAGGACTTGCCACGTTTTCCAAACTTAATATGTATTTTCTGAATCTTAATATAATGATAGTCCATCATCCATTTTTAAGCCCATAACACATTCATTCAGAAAATAAGTATTGAGTTTGAACACATGCACGTACAAATATGCACACGCACATACACATAAACACACAGTTACATTATTATTCTACCCGTGGCATGACCACAGTGGAAACTGTTCATTTATCTGATCTATTGTTCAGCATTTAGGTCATTATGATTATGGGAAACTCGACTGAATTTACATATCCTATCAAAATGCATTAAGCAAAAGAGCATGCAATAAACAACACAATTATCTAGTGCCTTCACATCTGAAAACTTATGTCAGGCCAATAGATTTGAAGCTTCTGTTACTTAGACACATATTTCAGCTCCACCTTTCATTTCATTCAACATACATAAATACATGCTTTCTAAGGATTTCTGAAATAACTATTTTCTTTTCCTTTATCTTTTCTGCTTTTTCTGGGTCCGTTGGGCATGTTTTCCTAGAATCCAGGAGAAAAGAAACACATGTTAATTTTGTTCGTCTGGGGAAGGTGCTGGAAATGTGTCTTCTGAGGCACACCTGCTCATTCCTAGCCCTGGCTCTGAGCCACACCTTCCCTAAACAGCTTCATTTCTGGGGAAGTAGCCATGGCTTTTTAATCCCACCTGGAGTGATGTCTGAAAGGCTCATTTTAGTTTCTGATGTTGGATTGAGAGGTTCACTTCTCTTATTTCACTGGAAGGGCCTTTAAAAAGGCCTGGCCTGAATAGACTGGATTCCCAGGATAGAGTTCTACACAGCCCTGGAGGCAGACAAAGAATAAGAGCTTCTGTAAGAAAAGAAAAGCAAGGCATTCATTATTTACCTATTTGTAACTGTGCCCCTCTTTGTTTACAAAGCTGTGGCAATATTTGTGTTGAATCACTTAGAGCAGAGAAATGCTTTAACCAGGGTTTTGAAAGAGACAAAACATAGTTCTCAATTCCTTGTTGCCTTATTCTTTTTTGCCCCATCCCCCCGCCCACCCCATAACAAGGGCTAAAAGTAATACCACTTGCATGTACTGGAGCTGGGAGGTTCCAAATTATTTTAGCCTGAGTTTCCCAAAAAGCAGAGCCTAGGCAAAGGCTTATGAGGTACTATTTTCAGAAGAGAATGTAATTCTAGTAAGCCTGATTAAAGGAGAAGGGGTGTGCAGCAGGGAAGCAGTGAGAACTAATGTGCCAGTATGAACACGTGTTATCAACACAGCAATCTCTTGGTATCAGGTGGAGCTGACAGTGCTGTCTTGGAGGCTGTCTTCAGAGAAGTTCATGGACTTGTTCTCAGGGCAGTTCGTACAATGAAAGAAGGAAGACATTTATCTGGTCTCCCCAGATTCCCATGGGTTCAAAGTTTCAGTCCTCTAGGGCATTAATTCCCTTATTATTCCCAGCAGCATCTGTCACCTTAGCATCCCGGGGCACCGAGGACACAGATGAGTAGTACACAGAGTGTACACAGGTTATGATGCTGTCAGCCTGTGTTTATGGGAAGTTGGGTCCAGTTGGTCAGAGATAGCTGGGACTGGGACAAGGGGCCAGAGACTGATGAGGCCAAAAACATCTGAAGTGGCACATAAGAGGTGTTTGGCATCCAATTAATTTACAAGGAGACTTTTTTGTTTCTTTATTTGAGATGCCCAGGCTGGACTTCAGTGATCTCGACTCACCGCAACTTTCACCTCCTGGGTTCAAGCGATTCTCCTGCCTCAGCCTCCTGAGTAGCTGGGATTACAGGCACCTGCCACCACACCCAACTAATTTTTTTCTATTTTTATTAGAGACAGGGTTTCACCATGTTGATCAGGCTGGTCTCAAACTCCTGACTTAAAGTAATCCGCCTGCCTCGGCCTCCCGAAGTGCTGGGATTACAGGCATAAGCCACCATGCCCAGCCTGAGGCATTTTTCTTAAATGGAAACTGTCATTAGCATAAGTCCACTTGGGGGGCAATATTGCACAGAGGTTAAAAGACGGGACATTGAGTCCAGTAAAGAAGGTTTTTAACCTAGTTCTGCCATTTCATGACTATGTGACTTTGGGCCACAGATTTCTTACCTGTAAAATGAGTTTAAGAAAAGGACCTACTTTACAGGCTTTACTTAAATAAAGCAACTCATGTGCAGCATTTAACACAGCATCGAATCTCTAAGAAGCACTGAAAATTTGATAGGTGATATCACCATTTTCTCCATTTCTGGGGATTATGTTACATTTCTGTGGGAATTAGATTTTATTTATAAAGCCGTTAAATAAATTTTCTGCCAAATATCCGCAAGTTATTCTAGCCATAACCGATTCTTTCTGTGTTATAGATGAGACACTAAAATGGAAGAGGACAAACGAGGTTGTCAGAAGAGTAAACATACACATAAGCACTACCACAGTTTTAGCAGTAGAGTGAAAGGAAAGGGATCCGTATTTTTTAAATTCCCAGGTTATTGTGATAGTGCCCATTCACAAACCAACACTTAGAAACTACTTTTAGAGATTATTATTACTTTTAACCACAAGCCTTGACATGCCTATCACTCATAACACTGGGATTTGTGAGCTTTTGGGTAGCGTCTTTCTTTTATGACCTCTGTAAAGCAAATCATAAACATATACACACATTCTCACACACAGATTTTTTGGAGAGGTTAGGCAGAGGGTACAAGGGAAATAATTTAAGTGTCATAAACTACATGAATTTAATTAGTACAGGCGTGTATACAAAGAGGAACTGAGGGGTTTCCACAACTCTCCCACACATTGTTAGGAACTACGATTTGTAGTGTCTTATGTGGACTCAGCTCCCAGTTTTCCTTCAGTGAGGTTATCTGCTTTGTGAATTATGACTGCCAGGTTTATCTCCATGGCCAGCAAGCTAGGCTGGCTGCCTTGCCTCTCCCACTGTGGAAAGCCTGTGTTTATTCAGGAAACAGTCGCTCAATTTTAACACTGGCCTTAGCAAACCTTTTTATGAAGGTAAACCCAAGGCTGCTGCAAAATTAAAATCCAGCTTGAACACCTTCCAAAACCAAGCTGAAATGGCTTTTGGATTATCCACAGTGGTGGATTATTCACACCACTGCTCTCCTATTAACAAAGCCTTTATTCATAATTTACCACCCAGACAAGTCCCAAAACTGAACAAGCACTGTTGCAAGTCCGTTGCATGCAGCTCAGAACATGTTACCCTGTAAGCTGTGTGAGGAATTGTGGTTGGACCCTAAGTATGTGGTTCTCAAATTGTGGTCCCTGTCCAACAGCAGCGGCAGATGCACCTGGCATCTTAGAAGTGCAAGAAAATCATTCACTTTTTGTATAATTAGATGTGCATAATGAAAAAAAGATTGTAACATATGAAATGAACTGCCTTGTGATATGGCATGTGTCCAACAACTAGAAATATTTAAGTAGAGATGAGATAGCATGTCAGAGGGTCATAGAAGAGATTCTTGTTTTAGATGAGGCATTGAATAAGAAGGCTGCTAATAATATTGCTTCTGCTGCTAACATTCTGTGCTCCTACCAGCAGGAAGTGAGTGGTCAGAGTATCTCATCTTTGTGTTTTAATTTGGATCTCATGGATGGCCAATGCACCCACACTATTACTCACTACTTCCAGACCAGTGTGAATCTTTTCCTGAGTTTTGCTGCAATATCTGCATTTGCTTCCAAGTAAGTATTTGGGAAACAATTTTCCAAATTGGTCTTATCTGTAACCAGAATTTCTGAGGTTTCTAAAGACTCTAACAGCATGATTAAAAATCAAACAACTGAGCCTGTGTGTGGGATGAGATTAAAATGTTTGGGCAGTACGATTTGCCTGATTCATAAAAACACTTTATTTTTATCACTGGAAGGTTATCATTATTGACATCATTCACCAAATTTTAGCACAAATTGTTATTATCATGAATAATAAGAGAATAACTTTTGTGCAGTCCTTTAAGGAGGACACAAAGTACATCTACATACATGAGCACGTTTTGTTCTTATGGTGACCCTGTGAGCATTTATTACCATGTATACCCACATTTTACAAAAGAAGAGCCTGGTGTTGGAGAGTTCAGTGAGTTATCTAGGATTACTCTGCTATTAGTGATGTAGGAGGAGAAATGGAGTAGTCCAGGCCCTGACTTTATAAGTCCATATTCTTTCCCTTAGTGCTTACATCAATGGTTCTTAAATGGTTTTGCCTCAGGATCTCAATTATTGAGGACCCCAAAGATATTTTACTGATAAAATTTGTCTCTATAGACATTTACTGTATTAAAATTTAAAACTGAGAAAATTTAAAAATATGATCTGTCATTTCACTTAAAATATTAGTAAACAAATTACATTGTAATATAAAGAGTACGTATTTACATTACTATATTAAAACACATTTTTTCGAGACAAAAAATAGAACAGTTTTTTTTTTACATCTTAAAATCTCTTTTTAATATTTGGCTTAATAGAAGACAGCTAGATTTTTGTATTTTTTCTTTTGCATTCTGCCTGTTGCAATTGATATTTTGGTTGATGTATATAAAAAATGCTGACTCACAAAGATATGTGGTTTGAAATAGTTGTATATTTTAATACCTTTTACAGATAATTGTAGATTTTTTGTTGATACTACACCAAAATTCAAGCGATAGATTCTCAAATATCAGTTTTAATATTGAATGTGCATCCTTTTTCATGAACATTTTGTACTTTGTTACTTTAAAATACATTAATTTACCTTGTATATTTAATGAAGATTTTCCCCATATACTATTTTATGGCATTATGCTCTGTTCATTTGGAAAATATTAATTCACTGAGTTACAAAGATTTTCTATTCATCACATTTTATTATATAGTATCAAAAATCACATTTGTTAGTGGTATCACCAATATTTTCAGAAAAGTCTTCATGTATTGAGAAGCTGTCAAGTTTATGATTGCAGCTACAAGGTTTTCAAAATTCTCATTTTTCGATTCAAATGTTATCTTTAACACCAAATGTTGTTTCTTTGAAGTGATAGGCTCACTTTATTATTCTCAAGAATATATCTTCATGTCAAATTTCCAAGTCTGAACAAACAGAATTTATATTTTATACAATATCCCCCACAAAAATCAGTTGCTTTAGCTTGCAGCTCAAACACTCGCACAAGTCTTTCTCCTCAAGACAGCCATCATCCATTGGTATGCAGCAGTGGTACTTCATGTCTCTTGCATAAATTTCAATTCAGCATTTTGTCACACAAAATGTTAAAAAGCCATATATTCAAGATCAAGATTTAGTAAATTTAACTTATTACTGCTTCGACAATGATACCATTTAGTGAAATTGTTTTTAAATTCAAGTGCACAGTAGTGAAAAGTACAATGGATAGCTACAAATGCAGTTTGGAGCCACTTTCTTTTTTTTCTTTTTTAATTATACTTTATGTTCTGGGATGCATGTGCAGAGCATGCAGGTGTGTTACATAGATACACATGTGCCAAGGAGGTTTGCTGCACCCATCAACCTGTCATCTATATTAGGTATTTCTCCTAATGCTATCCCTCCCCTAGTCCCCCACCCTCCAAAAGGCCCCAGTGTGTGATGATCCCTTCCCTGTGTCCATGTGTTCTTATTGTTCAACTCTCACTTATGAGTGAGAACATGCAGTGTTTGTTTTCTGTTACTGTGTTAGTTTGCTGAGAATTATGGTTTCTAGCTTCATCCATGTCTTTGCAGAGGACATGAACTCATCCGTTTTTATGGCTGCATAGTATTCCATGGTATATATGTGCCACATTTTCTTTATCCAGTCTATCATTGATGGGCATTTGGGTTGGTTCCAAGTCTTTGCTATTGTGAACAGTGCTGCAGTAAACATACATGTGCATATGTCTTTATAGTAGAATGATTTATAATCCTTTGGGTATATATCCAGTAATGGAATTGCTAGGTCAAATGGTATTTCTGGTTCTAGATCCTTGAGGAATTGCCACACTGTCTTTCACAGTGATTGAACTAATTTACACTCCCACCAACAGTGTAAAAGCCTTCCTATGTCTCCACATCCTCTTTAGCATCTGTTTTTTCCTGACTTTTTAATTGTTGTCATTCTAACTGGCGTGAGATGGTATCTCATTTAGTTTTGATGTGCATTTCTCTAATGACTAGTGATGATGAACTTTTTTTCATATGTTTGGGGGCTGTATTAATGTCTTCTTTTGAGAAGTATCTGTTCATATCATTCAACCACTTTTTGATGGGATTGTTTGTTTTTTTCTTGTAAATTTGTTTAAGTTCCTCGTAGATTCTGGATATTAGCGCTTTGTCAGATGGATAGATTGCAAAAATCTTCTCCCATTCTGTAGGTTGTCTCTTCACTCTGATGATAGCTTCTTTTGCTCTGCAGAAGTTCTTTAGTTTAATTAGATCCTATTTGTCAATTTTGGCATTTGTTGCCATTGCTTTTGGTGTTTTAGTCATTAAGTCTTTGCCCATGCCTATGTTATAAATGGTATTGCCTAGGTTTTCTTCTAGGGTTTTTATGATTTTATGTCTTATGTTTAAATCTTTAATTCATCTTGAAGTAATTTTTGTATAAGATGTGAGGAAGGGGTTCCATTTCAGTTTTCTACATATGGTTAGCCAATTTTCCCAACGCCATTTATTAAATAGGGAATCCTTTCCCAAGTTCTTGTTTTTGTTAGGTTTGTCGAAGATCAGATGGTTGAAGATGTGTGGTGTTATTTCTGAGGCCTCTGTTCTGTTCCATTGGTCTGTATTTCTGTTTTGGTACTAGTATAATGCTGTTTTGGTTACTGTATCCTTGTAGTATAGTTTGAAGTCAGGTAGTGCGATGCCTCCAGCATTGTTCTTTATGCTTAGGATTGTCTTGGCTATACAGGCTCTTTTGTAGTTCCATATGAAGTTTAAAGTAATTTTTTTTTCTAATTCTGTGAAGAAAGTCAATGGTAGCTTGATGGGGAGAACATCAAATCTATAAATTACTTTGGGCACTATGGCCATTTTGATGATACTGGTTCTTCCTATCCATGAGAATGGAATGCTTTTCCATTTGTTTGTACTCTCTCTTACTTCCTTGAGCAGTGGTTTGTAGTTCTCCTTGAAGTGGTCCTTCACATCTCTTATAAATTGTATTCGTAAGTATTTTATTCTCTTTGTAGCAATTGTGAATGGGAGTTCACTCATGATTTGGCTCTCTGTTTGTCTGTTATTGGTGTATAAAAATGCTCATGATTTTTGCACATTGATTTTGTATCCCGAGACTTTGCTGAAGTTGCTTATCAGCTTAAGGAGTTTTGGGACTGAGACGATGGGGTTTTCTAAGTATACATCATGTCATCTGCAATCAAAGACAATTTGACTTCCTCTCTTTCTATTTGAATACTCTTTGTTTCTTTCTCTTGCCTGATTGCCCTGGCCTGAACTTCTAATACTATGTTGAATAGGAGTGGTGAGAGAGGGCATCCTTGTCTTGTGCCGGTTTTCAAAGGGAATGCTTCCAGCTTTTGCCCATTCAGTATGATATTGGCTGTGGGTTTGTCATAAGTAGCTCTTATTATTTTGAGATATGTTCCATCAATATCTAGTTTATTGAGAGTTTTTAGCACGAAGGGGTGTTGAATTTTATCAAAGGTCTTTTCTGCATCTGTTGAGATAATCATGTGGTTCCTGTCATTGGTTTTGTTTATGTGATGGATTGTGTTTACTGATTTGCATATGTTGAACCTGCCTGCATCCCAGGGATGAAACCAACTTGATCCTGGTGGATAAGTTTTTCAATGTGCTGCTGGATTCGGATTTTATGGAGGATTTTTGCATTGATATTCATCAGGGATATTGGCCTGAAGTTTTCTTATTTTTGTTGTGACTCTGCCAGGTTTTGGTATCAGGATGATGCTGGTCTCATAAAATGAGTGAGGGAGGATTCCCTCTTTTTCTATTGTTTGGAATAGTTTTAGAAGGAATGGTACCAGTTCCTCTTTGTGCCTCTGGTAGAATTTGGCTGTGAATTTATCTGGTCCTGGGATTAATTACTGCCTCAATTTCAGAACTTGTTATTGATCTATTCAGGAATTTGACTTCTTCCTCATTTAGTCTCGGGAGGGTGTGTGTGTCCAGGACTTTATCCATTTCTTCTAGGTTTTCTAGTTTATTGGCATAGAGGTGTTTATAGTATTCTCTGATGATAGTTTGTATTTCTATTGGATCAGTGGTGATCTCTCCTTTATCATTTTTTATTGTGTCTATTTGATTCTTCTCTCTTTTCTTCTTCATTAGTGTGGCTAGCGGTCTATTTTGTTCATTTTTTCAAAAAACCAGCTCTTAGATTCATTGATTTTTTTAAGGGTTTTTCATGTCACTATCTCCTTCAGTTCTGCTCTGATCTTAGTTATTTCTTGTCTTCTGCTACTTTTGAATTTGTTTGCTCTTGCTTCTCTAGATCTTTTAATTGTGTAGCAGGTCAATTTTAGATCTTTCCTGCTTTCTCCTATGGGCATTTAGTGCTATGAATTTCCCTCTAAACACTGCTTTAGCTATGTCCCAGAGATTCCTGTACGTTGTGTCTTTGTTCTCATTGATTTCAAAGAACTTATTTATTTCTACCTTAATTTTGTTATTTCCCCCATAGTCATTCAGGAGCAGGTTGTTCAGTTTCCACATAGTTTGTAGTTTTGAGTGAGTTTCTTTTTTTTTGTTGTTTGTTTGTTTGTTTTTTGCTCTTGTCACCCAAGCTGGAGTACAACGATGCAATCTTTGCTCACTGCAACCTCTGCCTGCCAGGTTCAAGTGATTCTCCTGCCTCAGCCTCCTGAGTAGCTGGGATTACAGGTGCCCACCACCATGGCTGGCTAATTATTGTATTTTTACTAGAGACGCGTTTTCACCATGTTGGCTAGACTTGTCTTGAACTCTTGGCCTCAAGTCCTTTGGGAGGACCCACTTCGTCCTCCCAAAGTGCTTGAGTGAGTTTCTTAATCCTGAGTTCTAATTTGATTGGACTGTGGTCTGAGAGACTATGTCTTATGACCTCCATTCTTTTGTATTTGGTGAGGAGTGTTTTACTTTCAATTATGTGGTCAGTTTTAGAATAAGTGTGATGTGGTGCTGAGAAAAATGTATATTCTCTTGACTTGTGGTGGAGAGTTCTATAGATGTCTATTAGGTCTGCTTGGTCCAGAGTTGAGTTCAAGTCCTGAATATCCTTGCTAATTTTCTGTCTCGTTGATCTGTCTAATGTTGACAGTGGGGTGTTAAAGTCTCCCACTATTATTGTGTGGAAGTCTGAGTCTCTTTGTAGGTCTCTAAGAACTTGCTTTATGAATCTGGGTTCTCCTGTATTGAGTGCGTATATATTTAGGATAGTTTGCTCTCCTTGTTGCATTGATCCTTTTTCCTTTATGTAATGCCCTTATTTGTCTTTTTTTTGCCTTTGTCTATTTGAAGTCTGTTTTATCAGAGACTAGGATTGCAACCCTTGACTTTTTTTTGCTTTCTGTTTGCTTGGTAAATATTCCTCTATCCCTTTATTTTGAGCCTGTGTGTATCTTTGCACATGAGATGGGTCTCCTGAATATGGCACACTGATGGGTCTTGACTCTTTATCCAGTTTGCCAGTCTGTGTCTTTTAATTGGGGCAGTAAGCCCATTTACATTTAAAGTAATATTGTTATATGTGAATTTAATCCTGTCATTATGATGCTAGCTGGTTATTTTGCCCATTAGTTGATACAGTTTCTTCATAGTGTTGATGGCCTTTACAATTTGCTATGTTTTTGCAGAGGCTGGTACCAGTTTTCCCTTTCCTTATTAAGTACTTCCTTCAGGAGCTCTTGTAAGGTAGGCTTGGTGGTGAAACAATCTCTCAGCATTTGCTTGTCTGTAAAGGATTTTATTTCTCCTTCACTTATGAAACTTAGTTTGGCCAGACATGTAATTCTGGGTTGAAAATTATTTTCTTTAAAAATGTTGAATATTGCCCCCAGTCTCTTCTGGCTTGTAGGGTTTCTGCAGAGAAATCCTCTGTTAGTCTGATGGACTTCCTTTTGTGGGTAACCTGACCTTTCTCTCTGGCTGCCCTTAACATTTTTTCCTTCATTTCAACCTTGCCGAATCTGATGATTATGCGTCTTGGGGTTGCTCTTCTCAAGGAGTATCTATGTAGTGTTCTCTGTATTTTTGCTAGGTTAGGGAAGTTCTCCTGGATAATATTCTGAAGTGTGTTTTCCAACTTGGCTCCATTCTCCCTGTCACTTTCAGTACACCAATCAAACGCAGGTTTGGTCTTTTCACATAGTCCTGTATTTCTTGGAGGCCTTGTTTTTCCTTTTCATCTTTTTTCTCTTGTCTTCACACCTCATTTCATTAAGTTGATCTTTAATCTCTGATATATTTTCTTCCACTTGATCGATTATGCTATTGGTACTTGTGCATGTTTCACAAAGTTCTCGTGCTGAGTTTTACAGCTCCTTCCGGTCATTTATGTGCTTCTCTAAACTGGTTATTCTAATTAGCAATTCCTCTAATATTTTTTCAAGGTTCTTAGCTTCCTTGTATTGGGTTAGAACATGCTTCTTTAGCTCAGAGGAGTTTGTTATAACCCATCTTCTGAAGCCTACATCTGTCAATTTGTCAAACTCATTCTCTGTCCAGTTTTGTACCTTTGCTGGTGAGGAGTTGTGATCCTTTGGAGGAGAAGAGGTGTTCTGGTTTTTGGAATTTTTAGCCTTTTTGTGCTTGTTTTCCCTCATCTTCATGTATTTATCTACATTTGGTCTTTGACTTTGGTGACCTTCAGATGGGGTTTTGTGTTGACATCCTTTTTGTTGATGTTGATGCAATTCCTTTCTGTTTGTTATTTTTCCTTCTAACAGGCCCCTCTGCTGCAGGTCTGCTGGAGTTACTGGAGATCCACTCCAGACCCTGTTTGCTGGGTTATCACCAGTGGAGGCTGCAGAACAGAAAAGATTGCTGCCTGCTCCTTCCTCTGGAAGATTTGTCCCATAGGGGAACCTGCCAGATTCCAGCCAGAGCTCTTCTGTATGAAGTGTCTGTTGACCCCTGGTGGGAGGTATCTCTCAGTTAGGAGGCATGGGGGTCAGGGACCCACTTGAGGAGGCAGTATGTCCCTTAGCAGAGCTTGAGCACTTTACTGGAAGATCCCCTGCTCTCTTCAGAGCCGACAGGCAGGAACGTTTAAGTTGGCTGAAGCTGCACCCATAGCCACTCCTTCTCCTAGGTACTTTTTCTGGGGAGATGTGAGTTTTATCTATCAGCTGTGCTGGCAGGGAGAATTTCAAGCCAGTAGATCTTAGTTTGCTGGGCTCCGTAGGGGTGGGATCTTCTGAGCTAGACCACTTGGCTCCCTGACTTCAGTCACCTTTCCAGGGGAGTGAAAGGTTCTGTCTCAATGGTGTTCCAAGCGCTACTGGGGCATGAAAGTAAACTCCAGGAGTTAGCTCAGTGTCTGCCCAAACAGGCACCCAGTTTTGTGCTTGAAACCCAGGACCCTCCTGGTGTAGTCATCTGAGGGAATCTCCTGGTCTGCAGATTGCAAAGACCATGGATAAAGCATAGTATCTGGGCTGGAATGCACCATTTCTCATGGCACAGTCTCTCATGACTTCCCTTGGCTAGGGGAGGGAGTTCCCTGATCCCTTGTGCTTCCTGGGTGAGGTGATGCCCCACCCTGCTTCAGCTCCCGCTCTGTGGGCTGCACCCACTGTCTAACCAGTCCCAATGAGATGAGCTGGGTATCTCAGTTGGAAATGCAGAAATCACCTGCCTTCTGCATTGATCTCGCTGGGAGCTGCCAGTGCCACTTACTTGATTTATACAATGAAACCAGTAGTTTTATCCACCGTTGATTTTGCCTCCTCACTACAAATGTCCACCCAGTGAAAAAGGCAAGTCACATCTTATTATTATGAATACAGTTTTGATCTCATGATCCCCCTGGAAGGGTCTTGGGGACTTTGGTATCCACAAAAGTACTGCTGTCTTATATCTGTCTTATTGCTGTCTTATTGCTGTCTTACTACCTGTCTCTGTAGTAGCTGGATTTTGAAGCCAATGATCTTACATTCCATTTTAGAGTAGATGCTTTTAGTGCCAAACTTCTTAATGTTGCTGACATTGACATTTTTTTATTTTGTGTTTCTCATGGCCCATTTTGAACTGTTCTCCTCCTTGAACAATTCATGGCAATCCCACTAAACTTTCCATGCTTTTAATTCACTTTGTTCTCTCTAGCATCTAGAACTTCATAAACAT
Source organism: Piliocolobus tephrosceles (assembly GCF_002776525.5). Lineage (NCBI taxonomy): Eukaryota > Metazoa > Chordata > Mammalia > Primates > Cercopithecidae > Piliocolobus > Piliocolobus tephrosceles. The sequence goes on along the minus strand of NC_045437.1, from coordinate 146,144,809 downwards.
TAGTTCTTCTGCTGGGAAAACCACTCACCTCATTAAACTGTAGGGTTAACTCATTCTCAGGTATGAGCTTAAACATTATTTTTCCAAGGAGATGCTCCATGACACCTACATTGAAACATACTTTTAAATCCCTACTGTATGATAGGGACTCAGCATTTAGTCATACACTGGTAAATACTGAATACACATTGTTACTATATGTTTAATGTCTGTCTTCCTTATTAAGCTCCTTCCATATGGGGACCCAACTCTCTATCATTCATTCTCATATCATCAGTACCCAGCATGGTGCCTGTTCATGAAACCTGTTGAGAATGGCTGCAATATACACTTTATAGTTAGTCCTCATTATTCACAGATTCCATATTTGTGAATTTGCACACTCACTGTAATATATTTCTAATCCTAAAACAAATAGTCATGCTGCTTTTATGGTCACACTCAGATGTGTTCTGAGTGGCATGAAACTTGAGCTGCCTAACAGGCATATTCCCAGCTGAGGTTTCACAAGGCAATGCTTTGCCTTCTTGTTTTAGCTTTAAACAAGTGTCCTTTGGGGATCTATTTAGTGCTACATTTTTCACACTTTTTGAGCATTTCGCTGGTGATTTCACTGTTTTAAGGAGAAAATATGTGTGTTAGGTAAGCTTTGTTCAGGCTCAAGGTATAGTGTTAAAGAATCAACAATATATATGAAATAAGATGTCTATAAACAGACACATATAAAACAAGGTTATGTATTGATCAATTGACAAAAATGTTGTGACCAGAGGCTGGCAGAAACGTAATCCTGTTTTTCCCCTAGGAGCAGTGGTTTAATATCTACTACTTCTGTATTCAAGACAATATTTTAGAACAACTACCATGAATAATGAGAATTGACTGCACCATTTTCCTGTCACTTTCTCTGGTAACTGAGTAAGCAGCTGCCACCTGAATTCTGATTCTAGCTCTACCATGTACTCACTACATGGAAGACCAGGAGACTTTTTGAAGAAACTGCTCTAAAGGTAGAACAGAATTCTGGTTAGTTCTCTTTTCTTCTACCCTGTTGTGAGTTGAATTGTCTCTGCCCATAACATAGGTTGAAGTCCTAACTCCCAGTACCTTTGAACGTGAGTTTATTTGGAAATAAGGTCTTTGCAAATGTAGTAAATGCCAGAGGTAGTCATACTGAATTAGGGTGGACCCTAAGTCCAATGACTGGTGTCTTAATAAGGAGAGAGAGACTTGAAGACAGATACACATAGAAGATACATAGGGAAGAAACTCAGCTACAGACAGGGGCAGACTGGAGTTCAGCTGCTGCAAGCCAAGGAACCCAAGGATTGCTGGCAACCACCAGAACCCGGGAGAGCAGCACAGAACACATTCTGGTTCAGATCCCCCAGAAGGAACCAATGCGGCAGATACCTGATTTTAGACTTCTGGCCTCTGGAACAGCTGGAGAATAAATTTCTGTTGTTGTTTTAAGCCACCCAGGTAGTGGTAGTCTGTTCTAGCAGCCCTAGGAAACTAACACACAGCCCTTAGCACTTTAGGGTAGCATCTTTGATGTGATCCAGCAGAAAAGAACTCCAAATAGATAGACGGAGGAGAAAAGAACATTGCATCAGCAGCACTGTGGCAGCTCAGTCTTCTGCTAATTAACTGGAAATTCCAGCCTCCAGGTTTTTGGTAGCGGATGTCACTGAGAGAAGTAGGACGCAGGAGAGCAGACTCATGGGGAAGCTTCCGTGCGTGGCATTTCACACCCTCAGATCAAATGCTGTTTAAAAGAGGAGTAATACATATTAATGCAGCGCCTGCTTCAATTGCTTTCAAGTGGCAAGAGCTGACAGCGCTGCGTGCGCGGCGAAACTCTGTAGAAGTAGCCCCTGACACTCTTGCAGGTTTACCTCAGCGATTCTTCCCGCACTATACCCAGAGGCTTTCTTAATTGGCCCTCCGAGGGGGGCGGGGTGTGCACGCCTGTCACCTGCAGCACAGGGGCCCGCAGCAGCGGGGCGGGCGGGCTGCCAGGCTCCGGGCAGCGCAGGTGTTCCTTCCACTGCCCGCCTCGGGTGGAGAGAGAGGCGGCCGACCGTTTTCCCGTTTGGTTCCTGGGGAATGGCCTGAGGAAGGCAAACCCCTCCCAGTGGAAGTGAAGAATCAGTGTCCCTGAGCTGTTCCCTGAGGTGACATTTGACTCACTTGGCTCCAGTTCCAGCTGCTGCAGGGGTCTCGTACCCCCCTTAAGCTAGCAGGGGAGCTTTGAGTGGATGTACCTTCGCCAACTTTGGGTTATTATGAGATCACCAGGACCTGAAAATCCTGCGTGGGAATGAACTATGAACTGAAATCAGGCAGGCTGAATTAGCATCTCTACCTAGGCCTGGGCCTGCCTCTAGTCACGTGCATTATTTAGAAACACTCAAAGACTACAAGCTTCAGCTGAGAGCTGGGAGGGGAGACAGTCCATTCCTCCATCGCTGTGTGACTGAAGTGAACCTCTGTGAGTCAATTTTGTTCTAAATCTTTTTTAATGTGGTAAAATACACGTAATGTAAAATTTACCATATTCTCCATTTTTAAGTATACATACATTTCACTGGTACCAGATACATTCATAATATTGCTTAACCATCACCCACTATCCATTTCTATAACTCTTCATCTTGTAAAACTAAAATTCTTTCCAAATTAAATTAAATCTCCCCTTTCTCTTTTTCAACCCAACCCCTGACAACCACCATTCTACTTTCTGTCTCTATGATTTTTGACTACTCTAAGTACCTCATCTAAATGGAATCATACAGTATTTGTCTTTTTGTGACTGGCGTATTTCAACCAAATATAATTTTAAGTCATAATTTATAGAGGACTCTATGTATGTCAAATGAGTGCTTCATAAATTTAATTTCATTAAATTCTAGCAACCCTAAGATTAAGCAATTATTTTCCCCCTCATTGTACGTGGAAAGACTCCAAAGCTAATATAAATTGAGTACATTTTCCAGGTCACATTCTAGTAAGTGATAGAGCCTGCTTACAAGCATAGGTCTACTTGACTTCAATCCTACCTTCTAAGTGAACAACCCCTGAGCAGAATTAGAAATATTTATGCATATGTGTATTTCATATGTATATACATGATTCTTACATTAGGATATAGCCTGTGCATGGCATAATATTAATACTAATGTCTGACATAAATATGCCACTAGTTATTAAGGAAGACCCAAAAGAGCAAAGACAATTTCTGTTTTTCTCACTAATGTTTACCTAGAGATTAAGTACAGTACCTTGCACAAATGAAGGTGGTTCCCCCTTATCCATGGTTTTGTGTATCACAGTTTCACTTACACGTGGTCAACTATGTTATGAAAATATTAAATAGAACATTCCAGAAAGAATGCATATTTTTAAATTGTACTCTGTTCTGAGCAGCATGATGAAATCTCATGTCATCTGGCCTGTTGAGGACATAAGCCATCTCTTCATCCAGAGTATCCACCCTGTATACACTACCAGCCTATCAGTCATTTAGTAGCTGTTTCAGTTATTTGATTTAAAAAAAAAATAGTATATACAGGGTTCATGAAGGTCTTGGAAGTTTCAGGTATCCATGGCGAGTCGTTGAATGTACACCGCGAGGATAAGAGGGAGATTACCATACTTAGTAAATATTTGTTAAATTAATAAATGAAAAGAACAAATGAGTAGATGAAATAATTCTGCTTATTGCAAAGTGTTACAGCCACTATAACCTTTTTATTTCAAGAACTACCTTGGGAAGTAAGAAAAGTAAAAAATATTTTTACTTTGCCAATATTGAACTAGAACTTGCATTTTCTGGTTGCTAGTTTTGCTTTCTTAACTCTAACTTTTTGATATGGCAGAAGTAACATAGGGTTTAACCTTGGATTCAACTTTTAGTCTCTCTATTCTTATTTTTATGGACGTGACTTGAGATACTGGACAAATGGTTGCTGATTGCCAAGAACAGGCTAAGAATCACATGAAAATACCCACATTTTCTACTGTCATCATTCAAATAAGCTTCAAACATGCTGAGATTGCTCTTAAGTTGGGGAAGGATAGCTGCTCACATCCAAACAGTCAAACCTTGATCTGCAACTCATCACCACACACACCATTTTATTTCTGGGACTAGAGATCCTGAAGTGAATCCTGAAACACATTCGAGCAATATTAATCACCTCAGCATTCCTTTGGTGATACAGAGACCTTTTTCTGATTTGTCATATTCACATTAATCAAGCACTTTCAGGAATAAATTCTCATTTGGTATTTTAGGGCATCATTTAGGGAATGATAGATACAAATATGAATGACCTATGGATAAATATATAAAAGTTCACATATCTCTGGTGATTTTTAAACTAGAATCTCAGTTGTGAATGGTCCTGGATAATGATGTATGTGTGAAGAAGGAGATGTTATCTATATACCTTACTACTGGCATCTCTCACTCTGTCTATTCCATGTTGTTCAAAGGCAGGATGGACAATTCTCAAAGCCCTCCTATGGTCACATATACAGTTTCCTGTAGTCACACAAAAGGCAAGACTGTATGTAACCTTTGGGAAACAAGACTCTAGAAAGACAAACATAATCTCTGTGTATCTCCCAAGCATTGTAATGAAGGTCCTCGAAATAATAAAAACCTGTTAGGAACCACAAAGACCATGTTGGCCCAAGTATCATCTCTTATCTTTCTGTGGAAAGAGATAGTTTAGTTAACCAATTTGTCCATTTTCTGGAATCAAAGCTAGAGCTCTTGAAAAATGCTCTTTGGATTCATTACAAATTTTTGAACCACACTACCTGGGGTGGACCTCCAAGGATTCAAGCTAGTCCTTGTATTTATGTTTTTGGTTTTAAGAACTCTTGTTATATTCCCTTCAGCTTCTGTTCCAAATTACTATTAGACTTGTATTTCTCTTCATGGTAACATTTCCTTTGCCTCCCTGTTTTTAGCTTGGAGCTCTGAAATCCTTACGTCAAGAGTCTTTCTCCTCATCTTCAATATCTGGTAAGTTACTAACTTTGATAGTTTCGGCTTCATAATTTCTCTTAATTCTCTTCCTTCTGTTTGTGCCACAACCTTACCATTTCATTCTACTAGAATATTTTACTGCCCATCTAAAACTATTGAATGCTTCTTTTCAGAGTAGTCTGAGAAGAGACCATGTTTAAGAACATTTTTTGAAAGGCAACCTACCCGATGAAGTTTGATCCTGCCTTCTCCTAAAGTCTTACAGCACATAAATTACACATTGTGCTATAGTTATCTGTGCTGTTTTTATTATTAGCTTTTTTGGTTAGAATCTAAGAAGAAGTACCAGGCTCAGTTTTAGCCATGGAGGGCTGGCAGTACACTGCACCTATTAGACTTGCAACGAAAAGACAGTCTAATAGAATGAGTTAAGTATTCTGGAGTCAAACTGTCTAGATCTGGATTCCAGCTCAGACAATGTCACATGCATGACCTTGAAAAAGCCATTTTACTGCTTTGAACTTCAGTCTTTTTATCTAAAAAAGAACAATAACTATGTTTGAGGAATGTATTTTAATATAAATGTTGTATCAGTGTTCTCTGGCACATAGTAAAAGTTAATTCAATTCATTTAACTGATATTTTCTGAACATGTAATCTATACCAGGTATTCTTTTTGATTCAAATAATACACAGTGGTGAACAAAACAGATGGATTCCTTGCTTTCACAGGGTGTAGATGCTAGTGGAAGGAGGCAGAGAGGGCTAATATTACTTAGATATAAATAGCATAGTTGTACCAGTTTTCAGCCAGTTCCCCTTGTTATTTGTAGGTACCTATGCCATATTGGTTGCTAAAGATCTTGAATGCATTATGGATATTGATAATTACTAAGTAATGTTGAAATGGAAGTTTTGGCTGAAGCATCATGATATAAATGCCATGTTCTAAAGTGAAATGTGAGACCATAATATAAACATTTCAAAAATGGTGTTGAAATCTGTTTCTACGTCTCCAAATTCCTTACCTGCAATGAGCACAACTAAATGTCAGCATTTAAAGACAGAAGAAGATTTTTGGAGAGAGCATTTGGGCTTCTCTGAGTGTGATCCCCTCCTCTAAGGATGGGACAGGTGGGGCTGCTTCCATCTTCATCTCAAGTTAAGGAAAGGTGTTTGAGGAAGAACTACTAAAAGTTTAATGTGATTGTTCTTTAGTTTGGTACACAGTAAACCTGAGCCTTTTCCTCCTGGAGTATATAATAAGGAAGTGAAAGATGGGTTGGCTAGTTGCTTTGATAGTGGTTAATGGAGCATTTAGTAGCCTGCAGTCCTTGAGTTTGTTTTTGAGGCAGGTAATATTTGAGTAATCTCCATGGATCAAATGTGCATGAACATACAAGAAAGAGGATGATGATTTAACTCCTATCTAAGAGGGTTCAGGGAAGATTCAACAGACTTCAGCAGAAAAAAAAATGTGTGGTACAAATGGATACCTATATTCATGGGAAGAGTAAATTATCACCTGCAATAGAGATGCATTCATCCTTCTGAATAATCAAGATTGACTGGGCACCTTAGGCACTTATGAGGGTAAAGATTTATATTTATATAAGTAAACAAGATAACTTGAGAGAGTGATAAAAGCTATGGAGAAAATAAATTAGGACAATTTAATAGAGATTGACTAGGGTTCAGTAGAAGTAGCTTTGGAGTGGATGCCGTAGGCAGGTCTCTCAACGCAGACAATGGTAGATTGACAGGAACTAGACAGCAGCAATGATATGGAGACTGAGAAAGTTTTGCACACAAAAGGAATGCCAAACGCCATGGCCATTGGGTGGAAAGGAGCTTGACATGTTTTACAAACCCAAAGAAAGACAGTGTGCAGAAACTTAATGTGAGTGATGGAATAATATTGAACATTATCAAAGAAGATTGTAGGGACAGATCAAGTAGGACCTTGCAGGGCATAGTAAGGGATTTGGGTCTTATTTTGAGTAGAAAGGGGAGTCAGTGGAGAGTTTCAAGCAAGGAGTGATATTAAGTAATTTACATTTTTTAAGTATTACTTTTATTGCTGAGTGGAGTAACAGAAAATTGTGTAAAGTACAGAGACAACAAGAGTGATGAGAAACCTGCTGGGGGGTAACAGACTTGAACAGATCTGGAACATCTAGATTAGATTTAGAGAAGCTAGAAAAAATGGAACATGCCCTTCAGCTTGGTGGAAAAGAGGCTACTGACACAGAGGGAGGGAGGTATATGACATAAGTCACAACTCCCCTACAATGCAAACAAAAGCCCAGAGATTGGGATTCTGAGACATAGGTTGGTTGCCGGGATGGACAGAGACTGGTCCAAACAACTGCCAAGCAAGCATCTGGAGGGGCAAAGCAAGATGTATAATCCAACCAAACCTGAAAGCCTGGCAGAGTAATCAACTGTGAGTCTATCTAAATTGACCAAGTGAAGAGACAGAATCCAGGAATGAAGTTCCTGAATAGAAATCAGGAAGAAAGATTGAAAGGGGTGGTGGGATATGGAGTATAAGAAGAGTATCTCAGTGGATGAAATGTAGCAGCAGGTTCTATGTTGCCTGTGGGTGTGAACAAAGAGATAGCTCTTGAGTGGTAAAAAGACAAATCCAAACTATACCTGCATTCCTATGGGCAGGTAACCATCTTCACTTTTCCACTGGCAACCTCTTTCTTAGAGCTCCTGAAATCTAAATGAGCCACAATCCAGCAATTTCATGGCATTTGCCTGAGATGTGCTTTACTGCATGTGATTTTCTGACTAGGATCTGTTTCCGTAACCAGATGATCAGCTCAGTAAAAGCAGAGAACGTTCCTAATTTTGCTCATTAATGTAGTCCCAGTACAAGGCTGAGCACCTAATAGTTACTAAAACATCTGCTGAGTGAATGAATATTGTCTCACCTCCTGACTATTTAATGAGTTGATGTCTTACCTCTTCCCAATCCAAACAGATTAGCCCCATTCTAGATTGTGAGCAACACAAATAAGTATAATTAATTTCTTCATTCATATATCCAGGAATATTTGATTAGCACCTACTATGTACCACTGTGACAGCTGTTCATTTATGTAATATTAAATTAATACAAACCTTCCCCTTATTCCCAAGGCATTTAACCTTTAGTGGAGGATATTAAACAAATAATTATTCACAAGGATAGTTAATTACAATTAACATATTTTCTAATGAGGAAAAATATAGGATACTATGACTAGTATAAATTCATTTTTCTTTTTTTTTTTTTTTCATTTTGAGAGCAGGTACTGTTTATTAAGCTGAGGAGACTCGAAAAATAATCATGGTAGACACCTTAGTTCATTCTTCTAATAAGCCTGTTGATCTGGTCCTCCCTGTTGCCAGCATCTCCACCTTCTACAAAATGGGTGGTCTTTTTCTTCATCCCACCTCGTGGAGAAGATAATTTGAAGGGCCACAGGAAGTTATTTGCCTCTTTGAAGCGTTTTCCAACAGTATAGATCTCATGAATCAGATTCTCCATGCAGATGATGCCATATTTACCAAGAGATCGAGCACTCAAAGCGTTATCTGTCAAAGCAATTCGCTTCTTATTGGTTTTGCCATAACCACGCTTGTAGATTAGCTCATTTACTGACTTCAGATTGGGATACCCCCATGCAATATATGGTTCTACAATCCTCAGCATGTTAATCGAAGCCTTGTTGAGCTTCACTAAGGTTCCATTGAAGATTTGACGAAGGCGAAGAAGTTGCAATACCTTTCGGACCTTTGGGCTCACGCCATTGATACCTCTGATCCTGATGACAAACGCCAATTTGGGTTCAGCAGGTACATAGAAGTTGCCAGCTTTTCTTGCCATCCTCGCCATTCGAATTTCAGTTCTGTACATCTGCCTATATTCCTTGTGATAGTGCTTCACTTTTTCATAGATAAGCTTCCTCCTTGCCTTTCAAAGCATCTTATGGGCAAACTTCTTTCTCAGGCGCTTGATCTTCAGCTCTGCGAAATTCCTTCGCTTTTTCTTAAGGGTTTCTGGCACAGCAGGAACCTTCTTCTTCTCTTCGGCACCCTCCATGGTTCCAGCCGGAAAAAGAGGCTGAATTCATTTTTATACCCTAAGAGAAGAAAAATATTACAATCTTGAAGAGAGGGACCATAATTTCAAATGTTATTTATAATTTCTACACTACCTAGAATAGGCCCATTCCTGGTAGTTAAATGCCTGTCAGAGTAGAAAATCAAAGCTGACACACTGACAACACACATGAATAATGCTAATCAGTATGTTCTATTAACACAGCACTGAAATTATAAACCCCTTATTTTTGTTGTCCCATGGGTATAGTGGTCAAGGAATTACTGGAGAGTATCTCTGTGGGATAGGATATTAGACATTTCTTTTCCATCTGTCTACACACATGGAGATGTTGGCTCTTGGCCTGTGTCAGAAATTAGATTGATCAGTATAGACGTACTGGAATTAAATGTGTACAGGGAATACCTCCAGTTGTTACTGAAAGATTAGAATCTCCTTAGAGATTTTAGGTTGGGACAAATAGACATCCACATAAAAGCAGTAAAGAAATCAAGTGGCGGGGGCTGGGTGTGGTGGCTCACACCTGTAATCCCAGCACTTTGAGAAGCTGAGGCGGGTAGATTGCCTGAGGTCAGGAGTTTGAGACCAGCCTAACCAATATGGTGAAACTCCATTTCTACTAAAAAAAAAAAAAAAAAAAAAAAAAAAAATACAAAAATTAGCCGGGTGTGGTGGTGTGCATCTGTCATCCCAGCTACTTGGGAGGCTGACGCAGGAGAATTGCTTGAACCTGGGAGGCAGAGGTTGTAGGGAACTGAGATCGCACCACTGCACTCCCACCTAGGTGACACAGTGACACTCCATCTCAAAAAAAAAATAATAATAATAATAAAAGAAATCAGGTTGTGGGAAGGAAAGAAAATTTAAAAACGTAAGTGGGGAAATTTAATACAAGGATTTAATGAGGCCAGAGAAATATATTTTGTTGCTTAGCTGACCATGAAGTCATGTTTCTTATGCATACAAGGCACTTCTGAACCTTTGCACTAGCTGTTCCTTCTTCTTGAAATTCTTTGCACCTGCCCTGCCTGGTGATTGTGTTTATGTTTTAGATATCAGCCCAGTAGATTACTTGATTACACTTCATCCAGTGATTCCACCCCATTTACTCTTCCTTCACTCTGTTATGACCTTCATAATATCGAATTTACATGTATCTGGTTAATTTTTACACTTTTAAATTACCTTTCTTTCTCATTAAAACATAAGCTTCACGAGGGCAGGTATGTTTTCTGTATTGCTTGCCACTTGAACTCAAAAGCAGTTGGGCCCCTTGGAAGCACTCTATAAACATTTGTGAAGCAATGAATGAATGTTGATTTGCTATTATGGAGGAATATATCCAGGAATATTTGATTAGCACCTACTATGTACCACTGTGACAGCTGTGGTAAAAAAAATGACATGTGGTAAAAAAATGTGGTAAAAAAAATGACATTTTTTTTTCTTTTTTGATGGAGTTTATAGACACACACACACACACACACACACACATATATGTTTAATTTATTTCAGGTTCAAGCAGGTTCGTTATACAGGTAAATTGCGTATCATGGGAGTTAGGTGTATAGATTATTTCAACACCCAGATGATAAGCATAGTTTCTGATAGGTAATTGCTTGATCTTCACCCTCCTCCCTATCTCTACCCTCAAGTATGCTCTGGTGTCTGTTGTTCCCGTCTTTGTGTCCATATGTACTCAATATTTAGCTCCAACTTACAAGAGATAATGTGGTATTTTGTTTTCTGTTTCTGTGTTAATTCACTTAGGACAATGGCCTGCAGCTCCATCCATGTTGCTGCCAAAGACATGATAGCATTCTTTTTTTATGGCTGTATAGTATTCCATGGTGTATAGGTACCACATTTTCTTTATCCAATCTACCATTGATTGTCATTTAGGTTGACTCTATGACTTTGCTATTGTGAATAGTGCTGCAATGAACTACATGCATGTGTATTTATGGTAGAATGATTTATATTCCCTTGGGTATGTGCCCCAAAATGGGATTACTGAGTTGAATAGTTCTTTTTTAAGTTCCTTGAGAAAGCACCAAACTGCTTTCTACAATGATTGCACTAATTTGCATTCCCACCAAGAGTGTTTAACCATTCCCTTTTCTCCACAACCTCACCAGCATCAGGGTGGTGGCTTGACCTTTTAATAATGGCCATTCTGACTGGTGTAAGATAGTTTCTCCTTGTGGTTTGATTTGCATTTCTCTAATGATTTGTGGTGTGGAGCATTTTTACATGCTTATTGACCATATGTATGTCTTCCTTTGAAAAGTGTCTGCTTGTGACATGTTATTTTATATTGGTGAAAATCACTTGGATTTTCCAGGCTTATAGAGAAGGAAACTCTATAAGTTTAGTTTTTTATTTTCTATTTAACTACTTTTATCGTGTACATCCTCCAATGCTTAAAATCAAGCTCGGTGACTATTTTGCCATTCTATACAGATAAGAATGATTTCACATTGAGATTTTGGTCACAAGACCCCTCCTTTCATCTGTAAAATGAGAAGTTTGAACTTGATAATAATATAATGTCTTCTAAGTCTAAAATGCTATAATTCATAGAACTACATTTAATTATTTTATTCTTGTTTCCAAGTAATCTTTATAAAGGTCAGACTTGGATAACAGATGACAAAAAAGGGCCTGGGTCAAAGTTCAAGTCGAGTGGGAAGGTAAAGTCGGTGTTAATTTAGGTCTTTATCTTGTTGACCTGGTTGCAAGAGGAGCCTCAAATTATATGGAAACCTTAATTATTAAAATTTACTCATCTCCATTGAGATGCTCCTGGAAATTCAGAAATAATATTAAGAATTTCAAAAGAAGCCATAAATTTTGCCTAAAGAAAATGCCAAGGAGTGACTTTTTCATTTGAAGAAAAAGACAACTTTCTAAACAAGAATAAATCTCAAACTTTTGTGGTTTTTACCAGCATTCCAACTTCTGCCAGAAATATTTCTCTTTTTCACAAAGTATCTTTGCCACTGATGTAGATGGCAAAGAGAAGCAGAGAGGACAATGCTGAAGACAGAGTATAGTAGTTAAGAATTTTGCTCTGGACTGGGATCAGTATTTGGGCCACTAAACCCATCTGTCGCCTCGAGCAAGTCCTTTAAGCTCCCTGACTCTCATGTTTCTCATCCGTAAAGTGTGTATAACAATAGTACTCATACGGCACTACTTGAGCTCTAAATGAGGTAATATATGAAAAGCATTTATCACAAAGCCTGGCTCATTATCAATTGCTTCATAAATATTAATCATGACTCTATTACTTTAATATTTGTAATATTCAACAAATATTTGGAAACAGCATAAGTAATAAGATTAGAGTTTCTTCCTAGTATTCCCAATCCATCCCCTTCTCACCTCCACACACACATTGCTTGTTTAAAATGAGCTCTTTAAAACCAAAGCATACATAGCAATGGAACTGTATACCAGCAACTTCCAATCTGTTATGAATGATTTAAAATATGAAAAAGATGACTTTTTATTAGTTATTGAATGCCCTCTCCCAACCTATTTCCTAAAATTGTGTTCTTTACTCTCTGCATTAAAATGTATTCATTTATTATATTCAGCATATGCATTTTTTACTAAGACTGAAAAATACAGAGCCCTGTGTCTAACATCAAAAAGCCTATTGCACAATGGTTAAGAGCATGGGTTTCAGAGTTATATAGACCTAGTTTCAAATTCTGACTTCCTTGTTTTGTAGCTCTGTAAACATGAGAAAATTATTTATCAGCTCAGCCTTAATTTTCTTGGGTATAAAATGTAAAACCCTCCTTGTATGTTCTTATGACTATAATTCATGTAACAAATATAAAGTAATTTTTGTAAAGCACAAATCAGGGTATCTAATGTATAATAAGCAACTGATTAATAGTTATTATTATCATTGCTAAAATATACTATAGTATACAATTTTAAAATACCCTTTTTGAAATTATTACATACTTACAATAAATATTACCATTTCTACCTCCTTATTAATCAAACTAATCTAGCCTTATAGGTAGGGCTATAACAGCAGCAGCAACAACAACAACAACAACAAAAACCTGTCAAATAACAGCAGCTTAACACAATTAAATATTATTTCTTGTTGACCTAAAGACTTCTGTAGTTCCAAACAGCTCCTCAGGCCAGCTGTCTTTTATATTGTCATTCAAAAATACAAGTTGACTGGCTTTTTAGTTGTTGTTCCCATCTACTCAACACAAGAAGACACTTCTGTGGGCCTAGAAGTAGAAAATTGGTATTGAGGAGCTCTAGTAATATCTTCCACAATCTTCTTCTCCCTGGTAGATTCTTGGGATATACATAGTAAAAACCTCATGATAAAATCAGAGAAATGCTGGCTCATAAAGAGAGATAGAGAAAATAAAATGGAATAAAGTATGTCTCAGTTCATTTGTGTTGCTGTGAAGGAATACCTGAGGCTGAGTAATTTATAAAGAAAAGGATTTGGTTTTGTTGGCTCGTGGTTCTGTAGGCTGTACAAGAAGCATGACACCAGTAACTGCTTCTCATGAGGGCCTCAGGAAGCTTCCAATTATGGTGGAAGGGAAAGGAGAGGAGGCATCACATGGCAAGAGAGATAGGGGGTGGGTGGTGTCATGCTCTTTTGAACAACCAGTTCTCATGTGAACTAAGAGTGAGGCTCATTCATAACTGCAAAGATGGCACCAAACCATTCATGGAGGATGTGCTTTCATGATCGAAACACCTCCTAACAGGCCTCACCTCCAGCACTGGGGATTAAGTTTCAACATGAAGTTTGGAGAAAACAAATATCTAAACTATATCACAGGGACAATACCAGACATGTTTTATTTTTTCATGCTAGCATCAATTTATTTTCTTCCTATTTGTCCAGAGAAAGGGTTTGACTGAGAAAGTTAGTCTTGCTTATTGGAAAATGTGCCTTCATCATTTAACAGTGTCTCCCCTGGGCAAGGAAGGCAGAAGTGATGGCACACCAAATACTTGCCTTTCCTGGCTTAAGTAAAAATTGTGAGTATATTATTATGAAGTTATTATTTTGAACTATGTTTAGTATAAAAATGTCAAAGATACATAAAATGAATAGTAAAATCGATTTTATGTGTCTGCCACAAAACATCAATATTTTGCTAATGCTATTTTATATTCATGCTTCCTATTTGTTTTTTCTGTTAAATTTTAAAACATATCCCAGTGTGGTATCACTGGAATATGTTTGAAACACAACATGATCCAGGGTTGTATCACTTTATTACTTTAGTAGTTTTAACTACTTTACTAATACTTACGTTAACATTACATCCATGCCATTGTTGCATGTAAATATAGCAATAATTCCCTGATGTCATCTAATTCCTAGTCCATGTTTGAATTTTTCTGATTATTTCAGAAATGTTCTTTTTTTGTTTACTCTTAAAATTCAAACTATAACCTAGAACCAGTTATAATATTTGATTGTTATGTGTCCTTAGTCTGCTTTATCTTATAAATCTCTATTCAATTTTTATGTCATTGATTTGTTGGAGAAATTGGATCACTTGTCCTGCTGAATGTTGCACATTTTGAATTTATCAGTTCCCTCGTGGGTTGGCTAATCTTATATTTTTCCCCCATAAGCTTGTACATAGATATAAAGGATTGATTCAATTGACAGTTCATTCATTTGTGGAATATATGTATTTTATTTTTGCTTAAGCTTTATATTTCACGAAGGTATTTTTAAAGTTTTCCTAAGGACATCTTGCCTTGAACAATGTTGGCACAGATTTTATTATACTAACATTTCTGCTACTAACAATTATAAATGTCAAACAAGACATATAAAATAGTTATTTGAAAGCATAGGATAGTGACACAAGCAGGCAGATACTTGAGGGAACAAAATGATTGAAAAAAAGGAAATATACTAGTTGCAATCCATATTTACATGTTTTTCCCCCACTCTCAACAATGGCTGGGAATTGAAATAGGAATCCAGAAAATGAGGAAGTCCACAGAAGGTAGAAACTCCAAAATCTGCATACATATTCTCTGCATTCATCAAATCTTTGATGTATACCTGAGCTGTATACGTGCATGGGGTGAGGCTTCAAGGAGTTCAAAACCTAGGAGGCTGAAAGAGCTAAAAATTTAATGGTTTTCTGGTGCTGGGAAGAGAGTCTGGGATACAATCCTCATTAAGTTAGGGCAGATTACCAAGTAGCTTGGGCTTTTGAGTTAAATCCCTAAAGGACCATGTCTTAGAGTTAAGAACTGTATGGTGTAAGACCTGAGACTGTAAAACTGCTAGAAGAAAACAAACAAACAAAATACACAAAATTGTTTTGGCAGTGATTTGTTTTTTAGACTTGACTCCAAAAGCACAGGCAGCAAAAGGAATAACAGACAAATGGGATCACATCAAAATGAAAAATTTCTGCATAATAAAGGAAACAATTAAGCAAGGGAAGGGACAATTCACAGATTGAGAGAAAGTATTTGCAAACCAAATATCTGATAAGGGATTAATATCTAAAATATACAAGAAACTCAAACAATTCTATAGAAATAAAACAACTAATTCAGTTTACAAATGGGCAAGGGCCCTGAATAGACATTTCTCAGAAAAAGACATACAAATTACCAAATGACCAACATATATGTAATCTGATTAGTGATGCTGACATGTACATATATATATGTATGGGTGTATGTGTGTGTATATGTATGTGTGCATATATGTGTATATATTACACAAACATATATATATATCAACATTACTTATCAATAGTGAAATACAAATTGAAACCACAATGACATATACCCTCACACTTGTCAAAATGGCTACATCAAAGAGACAAAATATAACAAGTGTTGGCAAGCAGGTGGAGAAAAGGAAACATCTGTACACTGTTAGAATAAATGTAAATTAGTGCAGCCATTATGGAAAATTATATGGTGGTTTCTTAAAGAAAACAGAGTTACTATATCATCGAGCAATCCCATGTTTTGGTATTTGCCCAAAAGATTTGAAATCAGTATGTTGAAGATATGTCTGCACTCCCATGATCATTGCAGCACTATTCACAATAGTGAAGTTATGGAATCAACCTGTGTGTCCATCAACAGATGAATAAATTTTAAAAATGTGGTATACACACACACACACACACATATACATACACACATATATATATAATTCGGCCTTAAGAAAGAAAAATTTGCCACTTGCAAGAACATACACGAAATTGGAAAATGTTATGCTA
The DNA here is from genome assembly GCF_002776525.5 of Piliocolobus tephrosceles. Classification (NCBI taxonomy): domain Eukaryota; kingdom Metazoa; phylum Chordata; class Mammalia; order Primates; family Cercopithecidae; genus Piliocolobus; species Piliocolobus tephrosceles. The sequence continues at coordinate 146,128,416 of NC_045437.1, read as the reverse complement.
AGTGAAATAAACCAGCCACAGAAAAACAAATACCACATGTTCTTACTAATATGTGGAATCTAAAAGAATCAAACTCAATCAGAGAGTACAATGGTGATTACCAGAGGCAGGTGGGTGAGCGAAATGGGGAGATGATGGTTAAAGGATACAAAGCTTCAGTTAGACAGGAAGAATAAGTTATGTTTTCCTTTGAGATGTATTGCACAACATAGTAAATATAGTAAGAAATAATGTAATGTACATTCAAAATTGCTGAGAGTAAACTTCAGATTTTCTCACCACAAAAAATTGATAAATATTTGTGGTGATTAATATGTTAATTAGCTTTATTTATTCCACATTGTAGCCATAAATTATAACATCACTTTGTATCTTGTAAATATGCAAAACCATAATTTGCCAATTTACAGTTTAAAAAAATAAAAAAGAAGTATATGGGAGAACCAAGATCTATGTTCTGGGACTAAGATCATTTATTCAGTAATAAAACCTAACACCAAGCCACCACAGAATAAAAGTGATCGACTATCATTAATTGAATTATCTGCTGGCACAAAACTTCATACTCTTCAGAGGAACACAACATAATCCAGAGTATCTACAATGAATCACATATAATGTCTACTTTATAATCAAAGCTTACCAGACACAATAAAAGTCAAGAAAATATGACTATAAGGAGAAATAAACAATCAAACCTGCAGATAACCCAGCTGTGGAAATTAGTCAAACTAGGCAATTAGGCAAAGACTTTAAAATAACAAGTAAAATATATGAAACAATATATATGAAAGTAACATATATGAATGTCAAAAGAGACATGGGGATTCTAAAAGACAACCAAGCAGAAATCCCAAAATTAAAAAATGAAATCTGAAATAAAAAATGAAATCTGAAATAAAAATGAAGTGACTGTGTTTAAACACAAATTATAAAATGCAGAAGAAATAACAAATATGAAATACAAAGTGAAGTGGCTGGGTTTAAACACAAATTATGAAATGCAGAAGAAATAATCAATGAATTTGAAGGAAGGCTAATACAAATTTTTAAACAAATTGAAGCACAAAATAAAGTTGGGATAAGTAAATATAGTCTTAATGATCATGAAACCATGTCAAGTGATTTTAACATACATGTAATTGGACTCACCAAAAAAAAATAAAGAATGGAATAGAAAAGTGATGACAAAATATTAGCAATTTTTTCAAATGTATTAAAAAGTAAAAATAACCATAGATTCCAAAAGCTCAAACAAGAAAAAACACAACCAAATGAAAACCAACAGAATACAAGAAAAACCAAACATGAACACATGATAGTTAAACAGCTGAAAATCAAATATAAAGAACGTGTTTTAACAACAGCTAAATAAAAAGACATACTTCATGCAAGGAAATAATCAGAATTATAGCAACAACATCAGCTATAGCACAAAGCTAGAACACATTCGAAGGCCATCTTTAAAGTACTGAGTGAAATAAAGCAATAAGAAAGAAAATTTATATTATATAAAAATATTCAGCAAAATATACATCAAAAATGAATACAAAATAATGAAAATTTTATATAAATAAGAGCTGAGACTAAAACTTGCAAAGGAATTTATCCAGAATAAATGAAAAAGTTAACAATTGAAAATTCAGATCTACAAAAAAAGAATTAAGAGCACTGAAATGGTAAATATAAAGATTATTTTTCTCTGTGTTATCATATTATTTAAAAGACAATTGAACATCTATAAAATTTTAAAAATCACTAAAATGATATATTGTAGGTTTAAAATACCTCTGGATTTAACATAGAACTGCAATATTAGAAGGGACAGAAGAAATGGCATGAATTTATTCTGTTGTAATTTTTCTTATACATTAAATCCTACAAAGTTTCTTTTCTTTAAGTGTCATTATACATTAAATGAAATGGCATTAAGGATTCAGATTGAATTTTGACATTTACCTTTAAAAATAATACGATGCCATAGCTAACAAGCCAGTAATGCAGGTATTTTAAAAAACGAAAATTCTCAGACCAAAAGATGTTAGTAAAGAGCAGCCAAAGAAACAAAAAACAGAGAGTTCAGAGACAGGAGGAAAATAAAAACAAAAACAGAGGTGGGGCCACGCGCGGTGGCTGACGCCTGTAATCCCAGTGCTTTGGGAGGCCAAGGCGGGTGGATCACAAAGTCAAGAGTTTGAGACCATCCTATCCAACATGGTGAAACCCCGTCTCTACTCAAAATACAAAAAATTAGCCGGGTGTGGTGGCAGGCACCTGTAGTCTCAGCTACTCAGGAGGCTGAGGCAGGAGAATGGCGTGAATCCAGAAGGCCGAGCTTGCAGTGAGCCGAGATCATGCCACTGCACTCCAGCCTGGGCGACAGAGCAAGACTCTGTCTCAAAAAAAAAAAAAAAAAAACCAGAGATGGTATACTGAAACCCAGACATATCAGCAATTAGGTTAAATAAGAATTATACTGAACATTTCAATTAAAAGGAAGACATTTATGGAATAAAAAAGGAAACCGTGAGTGTGTGTGTGTGTGTGTGCGCGCGCGCGTGTGCATATGGCTGCCATATGAATATGAGAAAACAGTTCAAAAAGAAATATTAACATAAAGAAAGGGAAACATTTCATAATTATAAAACAGTAAATTTATCAAGAGAACATAATGACCCTTAATGTGTACACACCTAATAACAGAACTTAAAAATACATGAAAGAAGAATTGGCAAGACTAAAGAAATAGACATCTTTACAGTCACACTTAATTGTATCTGCAAAGTCCATTTGCCATGTAAAGAAATACATTGACAGAATCTATGGATCAGGATATGGACATCTTTAGGATCCAGTATTCTGTCTACCACAGCAATGTACCAAACACCCACAAGACTCACTCTTTAACAGATTCAATGATTGTGAATGATCTCTCTCTCTCCCGCTCTGTCTCTCCCCTGCCCCCAACTCTCTTTCTTTCTCTTTCTCTTCTCTATCTTGGCAACTTTAGCAAAAAAGGGGGAAAACAAAAAAGTAAAGAAAGTGTGAAGGCATGAATGAATCAAGAGTGTAAGTAAGCATGGAATTCTGTTATAATTTTTGAGAGCTTTTTTTTTTTTATACTTTAAGTTCTAGGGTACATGTGCACAATGTGCAGGTTTGTTATATATGTATACATGTGCCATGTTGGTGTGCTGCACCCATTAACTCGTAATTTACATTAGATATATCTCCTAATGCTATCCCTCCTCCCTATCCCCTCCCCACAATAGGACCTGATGTGTGATGATCCCCTTCCTGTGTCCAAGTGATCTCATTGTTCAATTCCCACCTATGAGTGAGAAGATGCAGTGTTTGGTTTTCTGTTCTTGTGAGAGTTTGCTGAGAATGATCGTTTCCAGCTGCATCCATGTCCCTACAAAGGACACAAACGTATCCTTTTTTATGGCTGCATAGTATTCCATGGTGCATATGTGCCACATTTTCTTAATCCAGTCTGACACTGATGGACATTTGGGTTGATTCCAAGTCTTTGCTATTGTGAATAGTGCCACAATAAACATACGTGTGCATGTGTCTTTAGAGCAGCATGACTTATAATCCTTTGGGTATATCCCTAGTAGTGGGATGGCTGGGTCAAATGGTATTTCTAGTTCTAGATCCTTGAGGAATCGCCACACTGTTTTCCACAATGGTTGAACTAGTTTACAGTCCCACAAACACTGTAAAAGTGTTCCTATTTCGGCGCATCCTCTCCAGCACCTGTTGATTCCTGATTTTTTAATGATTGCCATTCTAACTGCTGTGAGATGATATCTCATTGTGGTTTTGATTTGCATTTCTCTGATGGCAAGTGATGATGAGCATTTTTTCATGTGTCTGTTGGCTGTATGAATGCCTTTTTTGAGAAGTGTCTGTTCGTATCCTTTGCCCACTTTTTGATGGAGTTGTTTGTTTTTTTCTTGTAAATTTGATTGAGTTCTTTATAGGTTCTGGATATTAGCCCTTTGTCAGATGAGTAGTTTGCAAAAAGTTTCTCCCATTCTGTGGGTTGCCTGTTCACTCTGATGGTAGTTTCTTTTGCTGTGCAGAAGCTCTTTAGTTTAATTAGATCCCATTTGTCAATTTTGGCTTTCGTTGCCACTGCTTTTGGTGTTTTAGACATGAAGTCCTTGCCCATGCCTATGTCCTGAACGGTATTACTTAGGTTTCCTTCGAGGGTTTTTATGGTTTTAGGTCTAACATTTAAGTCTCTAATCCATCTTGAATTAATTTTCATGTAAGGAGTAAAGAAAGGATCCAGTTTTAGCTTTCTACTTATGGCTAGCCAATTTTCCCAGCACCATTTATTAAATAGGGAATCCTTTCCCCATTTCTTGTTTCTCTCAGGTTTGTCAAAGATCAGATGGCTGTAGATGTGTAGTATTATTTCTGAGGGCTCTGTTCTGTTCCATTGATCTGTATCTCTGTTTTGGTACCAGTACCATGCTGTTTTGGTTACTGTAGCCTTGTAGTATAGTTTGAAGTCAGGTAGCGTGATGCCTCCAGCTTTGTTCTTTTGTCTTAGGATTGTCTTGGAAATGCGGGGTCTTTTTTGGTTCCATATGAACTTTAAAGTAGTTTTTTCCAATTCTGTGAAGAGTCATTGGTAGCTTAATGGAGATGGCATTAAATCTATAAATTACCTTGGGCAGTATGGCCATTTTCACAATATTGATTGTGAAATATTGATTCTTCCTATCCATGAGCATGGTAACTGGTAACGAGGGTTTCCTACCATCTCTACATTATTCTACAGCAAATGGACTATGTTCACTATTCTTCTAGTTGGTTCTAATTTCTATTCTAAAATTGACAAATCTGTTCTAGCTTTTTTTTTACTTCTTTCCCCAGTATCCTCAAATTATTCTTCCATTTGTTTGTGTCCTCTTTTATTTCACTGAGCAGTGATTTGTAGTTCTCCTTGAAGAGGTCCTTTACATCCCTTGTAAGTTGGATTCCTAGGTATTTTATTCTCTTTGAAGCTATTGTGAATGGGAGTTCATTCATGATTTGGCACTCTGTCTGTTACTGGTGTATAAGAATGCTTGTGATTTTTGCACATTTAATTATTCTTTTTCTAGGAGTGTGGAGCATGGTTCTTATTTCAATTTTTATTATTTTTAAAAATGCTACTAATTTTGGAAAATGGGGTCAGGATGTCATGAAATCAAACGAGTGGAGTTCCAACTCAGAGAGATTGCTAAATCACACATTAATTTGTTTTAAAATTCACTTAACACATTAATTAAGTACAACTATGTGTACTTTATAGTGGCCTTTATGCAAATGGTTAAAGGTAATTGGAATGTGCTAGTACGTAACAAGTTTTATTGAATACCTACCCCATATACACACTAAACTCAGCCTGGGAAATACAGCAATGGATGGTACATGCCTATTCTCTGTGTTCATAGAGCCCAAATTTTCCAAAGGGGCATCTATTGAGGAAACTCTAGAAAAACACTTTAAAAAACTATTAATATTAATTCATTTTTACAACTAAAGGTCCTAAAGGTCTTTCCCTAGAGACATTTGGGAGATGGTAGGAAATCCTTGTTACCAGTATATGAAAAATGATGAAGAATGAAATACAAAACGTATCACATTGAGAGTTAATCTAATAACTATTTAAAAACATGTACAACATGATGAATTTCGTGCTTGAAATCTTGCAGAAAAACTACAGTGGTAGGTAATTAGAAATGGAAAAGATCATAGAACAAATATCTTACAAAACAGCTGAAAAAGAACACTGTTCACAACAGAATAATCTCCTGGAACAACAGATGGGTGCTTAGTTTCCTGGGACATTCAGAGAAAAATCATATTAAAAAGCTCAGAAAAAAATCATGGTGGAGAGTCACTTATTATTCTACAGCAAATGGACTACATTCACTTTTCTTCTAGTTGGTTCTAATTTCTGTTCAAAAATTGACAAATCTGTCTAGTTTCTTTTTACTTCTTTCCCCAGTGTCCTCAATTATTTTTTCAAATGTACGGATTCTTGTAATCATTACCTTGTGATTTTTCAGAACAGGAGAGAGTGTTTTTAGAGGAAAGTGGTGAACAATGACATAAGAATCACAGTCTGATTTTACTTGTAATTGTTTTGTTAGATATGTGTGTGTCTCCATATCACACATGTTAAGCCAAAAATCATGTATGTTTAAAGAAGATAAATCTAATTGTTGCAGAGAAAAATTTATAAATTTTTATTCAAGTTGCATTTATTTGAGAAAATTATATTTGAAAAGAGAGATTCATGGCCAAATATTCCATCTAACACATTGCATGAGTTAGGACAATTAAAACTACAACTACAAAATTTTGTGACAGAACATAATAAAGTTTGCTTCTCCTTTGTGCAAAGTACAAAGTACATGATGATTCTCTTGAACAACTGTCCTCCATTAGGTGACTTTGAAGTCCAGGTCACTTGTGGCACTTCCTGTATCTTAATACATGTTCTTTCAAGCACGGAACATAGATGAAGGGTCTGTCTCTTGCACTGAAAATAGAATGCTTTGGCTGAGAAGGAGCACATATCAGGTTTACTCACAACCCATTCACCAGACCTTACTCAGAGCTGGTCACATGACTCTTCCTGCTAAGGGTATGGGTGTTTGGACAGAAAAAGGAGAATGGTATATATGTGAGTACTAGAAATCTACACCATATACATGCTCTATCTTATTCTGCGAGAATGTAAACCCATGAGGACAGGGATGTCTGTCTGTTTAATTCACTGCTGCTGTAGCCCCAAATCCTTGAATAGTTTCCTGTACATAATTGATGCTGAATATTTATTAAATAAATGCAGAAAAAAATCACCTGGAGGTTATTTCCTCCAGATAGGGCTTTGGGTGACAGATACTTGGACTTTCTTAGAGTTTTCCTTAGTAAGTAAAATGTACAATAATGATATTGAATGGTGAGAAAGCTGGGGTGACTAGACACAGGCTCGGAATAATCATGATGGCCTTTGTAGTCAAATTACTTTCAGGTACAGATGGCAGACTACTCAAGTAATAAAGACTTAAACAAGGGGGATTCAAAATTCTCCTACATAATAAACATGATTCAGTACAATAGACATGGAGTTATTTATTGGCTCAATAATTATCAAAGACCCAGAGTGTCCTTATCTTTAAAAACTTGGAGTTATCAGCATACGGATGGCATTTGGAGTCATGAGACTGAATGAGATCACCAATGAAAGTGATGTTGAAAGAAAATGGGAATCATTAGAGTTCTTCAATATTAAGAATTTGAGGAAATTAGGTGGCACTTAGTAGCTCGGTAACTTTGGGGAAGTTGCTTAACCTTCCTGAGCCTGCACCTTTTCAGCTCTTAATTGAGGATAATATATAAATAGCCATGTATCCATACAATCTACTCAAAACTCCTAAAGTTACCCAGGCTTGTCTTTTCAGTGTAACATTAAGGAATAAGGATTATATAAAACAATGCATGTGCCATACACTGTGTGTACCTGATATGTATTAACTTTCTTTACACAAAATATTTATCTGTGTAAATAAGAGTTCTGAAACACACCCAGCTTGTTCCCTCTCAAGGTGTTCACACATGCTTTTCCCTTTGTCAGGAATTTTTTCCCTGGTAGTTGCCCATGGAAATCTTGTCACTAAAATCTCAGCTCAAGTGTCCCCTGCTTAGATACCTTCCATGTTTACTCTGCCTCCTACTGTCTTCTGTATTTTAGTTACTCTCAGTTACATCACTCTGTTTTATCTTCATATTACTTATTTAAAGTGTTTAAAACAATTAATTAATAATTAAATAATTATATCACATGATTTAAATTGTTCTTATTTGCATGTTATTTACTTGCATATTTTCTCTCCTACTCAGACTATGAGCTTCATGTAACAGAGACCTTGGCTATGTTGTTATTGGCTCTATTCCCAGGTGCTAAAGTAATGACTGACATTTAATAGATGCTCACTACATTCTCATTAAAGTCTGTTACTTGTTGTCTCTGGAGTCTCCTTTTATTTCTATTTCAACAAAATAATTAAATTAAATTCTTACATTTCCCTTTTCATAGTCTTTCTACTCTAGCTACCTTAAGCAGTAGTTCAACAATGTTTTTGTCCCAGGATCATCTTTGCTGCAGAAATGAGGAAAGTTTACTACGGACTGAGCTTCAGAAAACTGGCTTAGATGTTGATGTGGCAGTTTATGACCACAAGGATTTCTCCCAGTGTCAACGCATTAATTGCATTGGCAAGTGGCTGGTGTGTGTGTAAGTGGCTCCAAGCTGAAATTTTCTTACTGAAGGAGAATGAGGAGCAAGATGGTGGAGTAGAAAGAGCTACCAATTACATTCCCTGCAATGACACCAAGTTAACAACTATCTACATGGAAATAAAACACTTTCATAAGAACTAAAAGTCAGGTGAGTACTTACAGTACTTGGTTTTAACTTCCTATCTCTGAAAGAGACACTAAAAAGATAGAAAATACAGTCCTAAATCACCAATGCCACACCTCCCCAACCTTGTGCAACCATGGCATGGTGCAAAGAGCATCTCTGGGCACTAGAGGAGGAAGAACACAGCAATTGTGAAGCATTGGATTCAGTGCTGTCCTGTTAGAGCAGATAGGAAACCTGGGTCAAACTCAGCTGATGCCCACTCATCAACAGAGCATTTGAACCAGCCCTAGGCAGAAAGGAATCATGCATCTCAGCAGTCCAAACTTGAGTTCCTGCAAACATAGTCACTGAGGGCTACAGCCAGTGAGGGCATAGACCCAGTGCTGTGTTGGATTCAGGTCTGACCCAGCACAGTTACAGTGGTGCTGGCAACAGGGGTGCTTGTGTCATTTCACCTTCAGCTATAGGTGGCTCAGAACAGAGAGAGAGAGAGAGAGAGAGAGAGAGAGAGAGAGAGAGAGAGGGAGAGACTCTGTATGTTTGGAAGAAAGTAAGAGAAGAGAACAAGAGTCCCTGCCTGATAATTTAGAGAATTTTCCCAGATCTGATTCAAGATAATCACAGTGGTACCTCTACAAGTCTACAAGAACCACAGGATTACTGGGCTTGGGATGCCCCCAATTAAAGATAATGACAGAACCTGCAATTACTTTTGTGCCAACCTAATACATCTTAGATCAAAACACTTAGATTACAATGCTTAAATCAAGTCCTTTCAAATATCTGGAAAGCCTTCCCAAAAATGATGGCTACAAATAAGCCCAGATAGTGAAGATCATAATGAATACCTACCTCTTAAATGCCCAGACAGTGAAGAACATCTACTAGCATCAACATCATCCAGAAAAATGTGACCTCACCAAATGAACTAAATAAGGAACCAGGGACCAATCCTAGAGAAACAGAGATCTATGACCTTTTAGTCAGAGAATTCAAAATAGCTTTGTTGAGGAAACTCAAAGAAATTCAAGATAACATAGAGAAAAAACTCAGAATTCTGCCAGATAGATTTAACAAAAAGATTGAAATAATTAAAAGTAATCAAGCAGAAATTCTAGAGCTGAAAAATGCAATTGGTATATGGAAAAATACATCAGTCTTTTAATGGCAGAATTGATCATGCAGAAGAAGTAGTGAGCTTTAAGGTAGGTTTTTTAAAAAAATACATGGACAAGGAAGACAAAAGAAAAAAAAAAAAACAATGAAACATGCCTACAAGATCTAGGAAATAGCCTCAAAGGGACAAATCTAAGAGTTATTGGCCTTAAAGAGGAGGTAGAAAAAGATAGCGGTAGAAAATTTATTGAAAGGGATAACAACAGATAACTCCCCACACCTAGAGAAAGATATCAATATCCAAGTGCAAGAAGATTATAAAACACCAAGAAGATTTAACCTAAAGAAGACTACCTCAAGGCACTTAATAATCACACTCCCAAAGGTCAAGGATAAAGAAAGAATCCTGAAAGCAGCAAGAGAAAGGAGACAAATAACGTACTATGGAGCTCCAATATGTCTGGCAGCAGACTTTTCTGTGGAAATCCTTCAGGCCAAGAGAGAGTGGCATGACATATTTAAAATGCTGAAGAAAAATAACTTTTACCCTAAAGAGTATATCTGTGAAAATATTCTTCAATCAAGAAGGAGAAACGAAGACTTTCCCAGAAAAACAAAAGCTGAGGGATTACATTAATGCCAGGTCTGTCCAATAAAAAATGCTAAAGTACTTTGATCAGATTAAAAGTACATTAATGAGCAATAAATAATCATCTGAAGGTACAATATAAAGTAATAATAAGTACACAGAAAAACACAGAATATTATAATGCTGTAACTGTGATGTGTAAACTACTTTCATCATAAGTAGAAAGACTAAATGAACCAATCAAAAATAATAAATACAACAACTTTCCAAGACATGGTACAATAAGATATAAATAGAAACAATGAAAAGTTAATAGGTGGGGAGACAAAGTTAACACATAGAGTTTGATATGGTTTGACTGTGCCCCCACCCAAATCTCATCTTGAATTCCCAAGTGTTGTGGGAGGAACCCAGTGGGAGGTAATTGAATCACAAGATCAGGTATTTCCCGTGCTATTCTTATGATAGGAATAAGTCTCACAAGATCTGATGATTATATAAGGGGAGTTTCCCTGCACAAGCGCTCTTCTCTTGTTTGCCACCATGTGAAATGTGCCTTTCATTTTCTCCCATGATTGTGAGACATCTCCAGCCACATGGAACTGTAAGTCCATTGAACCTTTTTTTTTCTTCCCAGTCTTGGGTATGTCCTTATCAACAGCATGAAAGTGGACTGATACAGAGTTTTTATTAGTTTTCTATTTGCTTGCTTGCTTGTTTATGAAAATAGTGTTAAATTGTTAATAGGTTAAAACAATGGGTTATAGGATAGTATTCATAAGCCTCATGGTAACTTCAAATCAAAAAATGTATAAAGAATACAGAAAAGATATGAAAAGTATGAAACAAAATCGTATCAGAAGAGAAAATAACCTTCAGTAGAGGAAGACAGGAAGGAAAGAAAAAAGAAACAGAATACTGCAAAACAACCAGAAAACAAATAACAAAATGGCAAGAGTAAGTTCTTACTCGTCAATAATAACATTGAATGTACATGGACTTAACTCTCTAATCAAAAGACATAGACTGGCTCAATGTATGAAAAAACAAGACCCATTGATCTGTTGCCTACAAGAAATACACTTCACCTATAAAGACCACACAGTCTGATAATAAATGGATGGAACATGGTGTTCTATGCTAACAGAAATTTTTAAAAAAGTAAGACTCACTCTACTTATATCAGACAAAATAGCTTTTAAAACAAAAACTATAAGAAGAGACAAGGAAGGTCACTATATATGGATAAAGGGGTCAATTCAGAAAGAAGATATAATGATTTTAAATATATATGCACCCGACACTGGAGCATTTAGATATATAAAGGAAATATTATTGAGCTAAAGAGAGAGATAGGCTCCAATACAGTAATAGCTCATTTTCAGTCACTCATTTTCAGCACTGGACAGCTCTTCCAGGCAGAAAGAAACAATAAAGAAACATCAGAATTAATCTGCATGTAGACCAAGTGGATCTAACAGGTATTTACAGAACATTTCATCTAAGAGCTGCAGGATACACATTCTTTTCCTCAAGGCACAGATCATTCCTAAAGAAAGACCATTGTAAGGTCACAAAACAAGTCTTAAAGCATTCAAAAAATTGAAATAATATCAAGCATATTTTCTGACCACAAGGCAATAAAACTAGAAATTAAGAGGAATTTTCGAAACTATACAAATACATGGAAATTAAACAATATGTTTCGAATGACCGGTGGGTCAATGAAGGGATTAAGAAGAAGGTAAAAACTTTCTTGAAACAAATGATAATGGAAACACAACATACCGAAACCTATGGGATACAGCAAAAGCAGTACTCAGAGGAAAGTTTATAGCTATAAGTGCCTACATCCAAAAAGAGAAAAAACTTTAAGTAAACAGTCTAACAATTCATTTTAAAGGATTAGAAAAGAAAGAACGAGTCAAACCCAAAATTAGTAGAAGAAACAATAAAGATTGGAACAGAAATAAATGAAATTAAAATGAAAAAAATACAAAAGATCAACAAACAAAAAGTTGTTTTTTTGAAAAGTTACACAAAATTGACAATCATTTAGCCAGATTAAGAAAAAAAGAGAGAAAATCCAAGTAAATAAAATAAAAAATGAAAAAGGAGACATTACAACTGACATTGCAGGAATTCTAAAGATCATTAGTGGCTACTATGAACAACTATATGAGAATACATTGGAAACTCTAGAAGAAATGGACAAATTCCTAGATACATGCAACCTACCAAGATTGAACTGGGGAGATATCCAAAACCTGAAAAGACAACAAGCAACAAGATCTAAGCCATAATAAAAAGTGGTCAACCAGGTGCAGTGTCTCATGCCTGTAATCCCAGCACTTTGGGAGGCCAAGGCAGGTGGACCACTTGAGGTCAGGAGTTCGAGACCCACCTGGTCAACATGGTGAAACCCTGTCTCTACTAAAAATACAAAAACATAACTGGTCATGGTGGTGGGCACCTGTAGTCCCAGCTACTTGGGCGGCTGAAGCATAAGACTCATGTGAACGCAGGAGGCAGAGCTTACAGTGAGCCGAAATCCCACCACTGCACTCCAGCCTGTGTGACGGAGTGAGATTCCATCTCAAAAAATAAAAAGAAAAAAAAGTTGTCCACTAAAGAAAAGCCTGGGATCTGATGGCTTCACTGCTGAATTCTACCAAACATTTAAAGAATTAATACCAATACTACCCAAACTATTCCAAAAATAGAGGAAGGAATACTCCCAAGTTCTACAAGGCCAGTATTACCCTGATATGAAAACTAGGCAAAGACACATGAAAGAAAGAAAACTATAGGCCAATATCTCTAATGAATATTGATGCAAAAATCCTTGACAATATACTATCAAACCAAATTTAATCAATACATTAGAAAGATCATTCATCATGATCAGGTAGGATCTATCCCTGGGATACAAGGATAATTCAACATACGCAAATCAATGTGATACATCATATCAAAAACATGAAGGATAAAAATCATATGACCATTTTAATTGACGCTGAAAAAGCATTTAGTAAAATTTCACATCTCTTTATGATAAAAACCCCTAAAAAACTGGGGCTAGAAGGAATGTACCTCGACATAATAAAAGCTGTATGTGACAGACCCACAGCTAGTATTATACTGAAGGAGGAAAGACTGAGAGTCTTTCCTCAAAGATCTGGTACATAACAATGATGCCCACTGTCACCTCCATTATTCAGCATAGTACTGAAACTCCTAGACAGAGCAATCAGACAAGAAAAAGATATAAAGGGCATCCAAATTGGAAAGGAAGAAGTCAAATTATCTTTGTTTGCAGATAATATGATCTTATATTTGGAAAAACCTAGAGACCCCACAGGCAAACTATTACAACTGATACATTCATTAAAGTTACAGGATACAAAATCAACATACAAAAATCAGTAGTATTTCCATATGCCAACAGTGAACAATGTAAAAAAGAAGTAAAAACATAATCCCATTTATGATAGCCACTCATAAAATTAACTACCTGGGAATTAACCAAAGAAGTGAAAGCTCTCTACAAAGAAAACTGTAAAACACCCATAAAAGAAATTGAAGAGGATACCAAAAAATGGAAAAACATCAGTTTTCATGGATTGGAATAATCAATATTATTAAAATGTCCTTACTACCCAAAGCAGTCTGCAAATTCAATGTAACTCCTGTCAAAATACCAATGATATTATTCACAAAAACATAAAAACATCCTAAAATTTATGTGGAAGCACAAAAGATCCAGAATAGCCAAAGCTATGCTAAGCAAAAAGAACAAAACTGGAAGAATAACATTACCAGATTTCAAATTATACTATAGGGCTATAATAACCAGAACAGCATGGCACTGGCCTAAAAACAGACACCATAGATCAATGGAGCAGAATAAAGAACTCAGAAATATGTATACAACTACATTGAACTCATTTTTGACAAAGATGCAAGAATATACACTGGGGAAAAGATAGTCTCTTTAATAAATGGTGCTGAGAAAACTGAATATCCATAAGCAAAAGAACAAAACTAGACACATATCACCATATACAAAAAGAAAATAAAAATGAATTAAAGACTTAAGTCTAAGACATCAAACTATAAAACTACTACAAAAGAACATTGGGGAACCTCTCCACGACATTGATCTTGGCAAAAATTTCTTGAGCAATACCCTACGAGCACAGGCAACCAAAGCAAGAGTGCACAAATGGGATCACATCAAGTTTAAAAGCTTCTGCACAGTAAAGAATACAATCAATCAACAAAATGAAGAGACAATCCACAGAATAGGAGAAAATATTTTGCAGACTACCCATTTGACAAGGGATTAAGAACCAGAATACATAAGGAGCTCAAACAACTCTAGGAAAACATTCAATAATCCCATAAAAATGGACACAAATTTGAACAGACATTTCTCAAAAGCAGACATACAAATGGCAAATATACATAATAAAAGGTGCTCAACATCATTGATCATTACAGAAATTCAAATCAAAACTACAATGAGATGCCATCTCAACCAGCTCAAATGGCTTTTATCTAAAGACAGGCAATAACAAATGCTGGCAAGAATATGGAGGAAAGGGAACACTATTGGTGGGAATATAAATTAGTATAACAACTACAGAGAACAGTTTTGTGGTTCCTCAAAAACTAAAAATTGAGCTATTATATGATCCAGCATTCCCGCTGCTGAGTATATATTCAAAAGAGAGGAAATCAGTATATTGAAGAGATATCTGCACACCTATGCTTGTTGCAGAACTGTTTTCAATAGCTGAGATTTGGAAGAAACCAAAGTGCCCATCAACAAATGACTAGATAAAGAAAATGAGGTACATATACACGATGGAGTACTATTCTGCCATAAAAGAGAGTGAGATCCAGTCATTTACAACAATATGAATGAACTGGAGATCATTATGCTAAGTGAAATAGGCCAGGCACATAAAGACAAACATCACATGTTCTCACTTATTTGTGGGATCTAAAAATCAAAACAATGGAACTCATGGACATAGAGAGTAGAAAGATGGTTACCAGAGGCTAGGAAGGGTAGTGAGGGGCTTGTTGGGGGGCGGACGGGGAAGGTGGGAATGGTTAACAGGTACAAAAAATAGTTATAAAAATGAATAAGACCTACTATTTGAGAGCACAGTAGGGTGACTGTAGTCAATCATGACTTAATTGTACATTTTAAATAAAGAGTATAATTGCATTATTTGTAATTCAAAGGAGAAATGCTTGAGTGGATGGTTACCCCACTCCCCACGACGGGCTTATATCAGATTGCATGCCTGTGTCAAAACATCTCACGTATCCTATAAATGTATACACCTATGTACCCACAAAATTAAAAAAGAAATTTTAATTAAAAAACTTTCTTACTCAGGGACACTTGGGTCCAACAAGAAATCAGTTCAGTGCATATGATTGTCTGCATAGATCTGTCTGCTCTTTGCTGCAGCATAATGCTGACTGAAACCTCTAGTCACATGAAGTGTAGAAAGAAAGAAGTTCCAGGTCCCCCAAACACTTTCTCAAGAATAACAAAATAGTTAACCCCGGTTAGAGTTGCTTCACAAACATCTAATCTTTTTGTCTTACTTTTTATTACTTGTTTTAAAAAATGTCCAAGGTAAGGCAGACTGGAAACATGGCTATTGTTCAGGTTTGTAATAGAGAAGTGAATTGCTCCCATTATCAATTACAATTGCCATATTCAGAGTATAAAATCCAAAAACAACTTCAATTGATTTAAGTTACTGAGTTAACTCTCTTCTACATTTTCAACTCTAGTGTCCTGCTCACTGTCTCTTCCACCAAGGCTGAGTAGAGGATCAAGAACTTATCTAGGAAAAGTGATTAATGGTGACGTAGTGTAGAACAAAATCCTATTTCATTACCAGCAGCAGCTGTTGCTCTAAAGGTCTGGAGTATCTAAGTAATTGTTTCAGCTAATTTCCTTTGTCCTTTCAAAGCCCAAGAAAAGCAATTTGATTTAAAAAAAATCTCCCCCAGGGGACATGGATATATTAGCTAAAAGAACATCAATACAATGTCTTCACCTTTCACATCATTGGCATCTGATAATCTCAATAACATTCACAAAGACCTCCTGGAGCAGGAGGCTGCAGAAGATAGAGTGGTGTTTTGTGCAGAAAAAAGCAGAGAATATAGCACTGGCCTTAGCAATAAGAGGGAATGGAAATCTAGGAAATGTCAGGGAGAAGAGACAAGAAATCCAATATAACAGCTGCAGTCATATATTGTTCTGAGCTGGTATGAGATAGAGAGGGAGAAGAAACTTTAAATGGTAAGAGTGAGGCAAATGGTGTCAAGGAAAGCAATTTTCTTTTCCTTTTAGTTTTATAGAGAGAGAGTAGAAGGAAAAATAGCTTGGATTACAAAGTTCTAAAGGGGGATGCACATGAAATAGAAGAGGAATGAGGACTTAGGAGTCACCAACATAACACTTTTTAGTTTGTGATAAAGTATAGAAGAGAAAAATCCAAACTGATCATGAAACAGTGTAGACTGTTATCGCCAGAACCTTAGTTTTGTTATTGATTTAGCTACTCAGACAACTGTCAGGATCCACTTCCCACCCCACCATGCCCCTAGTTGTACCACATGGGTCCTAGAATATTGTAAGTTAAAATAACACAACTTTGTAAATTTAAAACTTGTAATACAAAAACTTGTAATTCAAAAAATTTTATCCATCAACTGACATCCCCTGAACCATGCAAACAAGAAAACTAATGGCACAAGTGATCTCTGATTCCAAAAGATGGCCTTTTGCAAAAATATTTATAAGTTAGAAGATGAAAATAAAATCCCAAGATCTTTCTCACCAATTCCACCGCCTATATACAGCCTAATGATGAATCAGTCACAATTCATAAAGGACCTGGCAGGAAGAAAGGAATATTATTTATTCAACAGTTTATTAAATATGAATTTAGTTGTGCCAGCTCTGTGCCCCTCACTGTTCCATGTACTGGGATGGAACAGCAAACAATGTCCCTGAACTCAAGAACACACATTCTAGCAATAGAGGCAGACAGCAAACACACACATGCACAGTACACCTAATATAGTAGGTGATGTGAAGAAAAACAGAGCACAGTAAGGGAGACAAGGTGGCCTAGAGAGAACTGGTGTACTGTTATTTAGCATACTTAGAAAAATCTATCTGATAAGGTGACTTTCAAGCAGAGATTTGAAGGAAGTAAGGAAGCAAGCTGTGCAGATGACTGAAGGAAGAGGTAACCAGGTAAAACAGTAAATGCAGGGACCCTGAGGTGAGAAAGTATAGGCATTTCCAGGGATGTCTAAAGTAGGCTTAGTGATTAGAACAGAATAACAAGGACAGGTAAGATGAAGTCAATGTCTGAAGTTCTGTTCGTTAGGAAGACATAACTCAAATAGCTAGGAATGGACAAAAAACAAACAAACAAACAAACAAACGCTGTTGTCGGATGCTGGCTTTTCAAGATCATCTTGCTTTACAGAACTCATGGGAGACATACAAGGGCAGCAGATTTGAAACATTGCATCTGAATTCATTTCCAATTCTATTTTAATGACGGGTCTTTGATTTTTTTTTTTTTTGTGGTTGAAGTATTTACTGTAATATTTGTCGATTCACATGCGGTTTCGTAAAATAGTACAGAGAGATCCCATGTAAATTTTGTTCATTTTCCTTGATGGTAACATTTTGCGAGGATATAATATAGTATCATAACTAAAATGTTAACATTGATACAATATACTGATCTTGTTCAAATTTTCCCACTCACATTTGTATTGGTGTGTGTGTTCAGTTTTACACAGTCATTTACATGTAGGTTAATTTATCCACCACCACAATCAAGACCCTGAAAGTTCCAACATAAGAATCTCTCCTGTTAGCCTTCTATATTAATAATATGCTATCTCTTATGTACCCTACATATCTTTCCCCCTTCTCCTCCCCTGCTCCTAAGGCCTTCTACTCAGTAATATGCCCACCATTTCTACATTTTTGTCATTTCAAAACTGTTGTATAAATGAAATCACACAGTATATGAACTTTTAGGACTGTAATTTTTTTTCCAACTCAGAGTAATTACCTGGAAATTTATTCAAGTTGTTGAGGTATAAATAGTTCAATCTTTTTTTATTGCTAAGTAATATATCTCATACTATAGATGTACCATAGTGTGTTTAACCGTTCACCTGTTGAATGATATATGGGTTGATTCCAGTTTGAGGCTATTTTGGATGAAATTACTATGAACATTCATGCTTACATTTTTGTGTAAACATAAGTTTTTATTTCTCTGGGACAAAAGCCCAAGGGTATAATTTCTGGGACCTATTTAGTTGCATACTTAGTTTTATGAGAACATAACAAGCTGTTTATCAGAGAGGCTGTAATGTTTTACATTCTCACCAGCAATTCGCGGGTGATCCAGTGTCTCTATATCTTTGCCAACATTTGATGGTGGTCCTATTTTTTTTTCTTTCATTTTTGGCATTCTGCTAGAAGTGTACTGATATCTTATTGTGGTTTTAATTTGCATTTCCCTGAAGGCTAATGATGTTGAAAATCTTTTGATGTACTTATTTGCCATCTGTATGTCCTCTTCAGTAAAATGTCTATTCATTCTCTTCACCCAGTTTATAATTGTATTGCTTTTTGTAGTTGTTGCTGTTTTTTTATTATTATTTGTTGTTGTTGTTGTTGTTTTTAGGAGGAGTTTTGCTCTTGTTGCCTAGGATGGAGTGCAATGGCGCGATATCGGCTTGCCACAACCTCCGTCTCCCAGGTTCAAGCGATTCTCCTGCCTCAGCCTCCTGAGTAGCTGGGATTACAGGCATGTGCCACCAAGCCCAGCTAATTTTGTATTTTTAGTAGAGACAGGGTTTCTCCATGTTGGTCAGTCTGGTCTTGAACTCCTGACCTCAGGTGATCCACTCACCTCGGCCTCCCAAAATGCCATTTGTTGATTGTTGTTAGTTGTTTTTCTTTCCTTCTTCCTTCTTCCTTCTCTTCCTTCTTCCTTCTTCATTCTTCTTCCTTCTTCTCCTTCTCCTTCTTCTTCTTTTTTAACTTGTTTGCTGTTTAC
The DNA here is from genome assembly GCF_002776525.5 of Piliocolobus tephrosceles. Taxonomy (NCBI): domain Eukaryota; kingdom Metazoa; phylum Chordata; class Mammalia; order Primates; family Cercopithecidae; genus Piliocolobus; species Piliocolobus tephrosceles. The sequence continues at coordinate 146,109,134 of NC_045437.1, read as the reverse complement.
TGCTGAGGCTTCCCAGATCAGGAGGCTTGCTATAGCTGGATCCTCCTTTTGTTTATGCCCACTATATCCAAGTCTCTGGATAGGGGAGGAGAGTTTTGGGCCTTCTATGACAAAGTGGCTCCTCAGAATGAGCTGCTGTATCTCTCTTGTGAGTTCCACTCATCCACCTGGCTTTCTCTTGGTAGAAAGAGAGAATCTTCAACCAGGAAGAGAAAGAGAGTGTTTTTCCTGGATGCTTATTTTTGGTGAGAATCCTAATGGGTCTCCCCTTACTATTGGCTTATCTGATGTCATTGTAGGTATTCTCATTCCATTTGGGGCAGGAATAAGCCCACATGTATTGCCAACTGTTGCTGAGTTGAAAGACACCAGGTCTGTGTGACCATCTGTTGGGTGGGGTTACCTAGATGCCCTGCTTTCCAGATCTGCAGTCCAAAACGAGCTCAACTTCTAAACACCTTTAAGACTTCTACTTTCATTGTCTCTTATACCACTTTTAGAATGTATAGTTGGACTTAATGGGCAGAAACAGGGCAAAAACAGGTCTACATTATCTTGTCTGGACTGAAATTTTCTTCCAAGTTATTTTGAAAAGAATATTTTATTTTGAAACAATTATACATTGCACATTATAGTTGTAAAAAATGTACAGAGAGGTTCTGTGCACCCTTTACTTAGCCCATTTCATTGTCAACACCTTCTATAACCATAGTACATTATCAAATCCAGGAAGTCCAACTTGGTACAAATTATAGAGCTTTTTCACATATTACCAGTTATATATGCACTCATTTGTGTGTATGTAGTGTGTGTGTGTGTGTCTGTTTATAGCTCTATGTTTATAGAGCTATATCTTATGTGGAGCTTCATGTAACCACAATGACAATCATGATACTAACTAGGTTATGACAAGACTCTCAAGGAAATTATGCTAAGTGAAAAAAATCTCAAAAGGATACATGTGGCATGATTCTATTTAATTAACATTTATGAAATAACACAGTTATTAATATGGAGATCAGATTAGTGATTGTCATGAATGAGAAATGGGGGAAAAGGGGTGGATGTGTCTATAAAGGGTCCACTCTTGGTGTTGTACAATCTATGACTTTGGACATATTTATAATGTAATGTATTCATCATTATGGTGCCATAGACAGTGGTTTCACTCCCCTTAATATCCTCTGTGCTCCACCTATTCACCCTTTGCTCCCCTCATTGCCTGGTAACTGCTGGTCTTTTTACTGTCCTCAGTTTTGTCTTCCCTAGAATGACATATATTTAGAATCATACACTGTATATCATTTCCAGGTTGGCTTTTTTCAGTTAATAACATGCATTTAAATTCCTTCAATGTCATTTTATGGTTTTATAGCTCATTTCTTATTTGTGCTGAATAATATTCTAAGGTCTCTATGTACCACAGTTTATTTACCAATTCATCTCCCAAAGGAAATCTTGGTTGCTTCCGAGTTTTGGCAATTATGAATAAAGCTGCTATTAATATAAACACCCATATGCAGGTTTTTGTGTGGACATGTTGTCAACGCCTTTGAGTAAATACCAAGCAGTGTGATTACTGCATCATATAGTAAGAATGTTTACTGTTATAAATCACTAAACTTTCTTCCAAAGTGTCAGTACAATTTGAATTCCCACTATCAGTGAATGAGTGTTTCCGTTGCTCCCATCCTCACCAGCATTTGGGGTTGTCAGTGTTCTAAATTTTGGCCATTCTGATAGGTATGTAGTAATATCTCATTTTTTTCCCTTTATTTCTTAAAAAAAAAAAAAAAAAAAAAAAAAACAGGATACATGTACAGAACGTGCAGCTTCGTAACATAGGTATACGTGTGGCATGGTGGTTTGCTGCACCTATTGACCTGTCCTCTAAGTTCACTTCTCCCACTCCCTACCCCTCACCAGGTCCTGGTGTGTGTTGTTCCCCTCTCTGTGTCCATGTGTTCTCAATGTTCAACTCTCACTTATGAGTGAAACATGTGGTGTTTAGTTTCTGCTCCTGTGTTAGTTTGCTGATGATAATGGCTTCCAGCTTCATCCATGTCCTTGCAAAGGACATGATCTCATCCCTTTTTATGGCTGCATAGTATTCCATGGCATATATGTGCCACATTTTGTTTATGCAGTCTATCATTGATGACCATTTGGGTTGGTCCCATGACTTTGCTATTATAAATAGTGCTGCAATAAACAGCATGTGTCTTTATACCAGAAAGATTTATAATCCTTTGGGTATATACCCAGTAATGGGATTACTGGGTCAAATGGTATTTCTTGTTCTAAATCTTTGAAGAATCACCATACTATCTTCCACAATAGTCGAACTAATTTACATTCCCACCAACAGTGTAAAAGAGTTCCTAATTATTGACAGCGACACCAGCATCTATTGTTTCCTGACTTTTTAATATTTGCCATTCTGACTGGTGCGAGATGATATTTCATTGTGGTTTTGATTTGCGTTCCTCTGATGATCTCATTGTTGTTTTAATTTGTATTTCTCCAATGAGACAACAAGTGGAGCACTTTTTCATATGCTTACTTGCCATTTGTACATCTTCTTTAGTAAGGTGTCTGTGAAAGTCTTTGAACTGTTTTTTTCTTTTTCTTTTCTTTTTTTTTTCTGCTGAGTTTTAGGAATTCTTTGTATATTTTGGATAACACTCCTTTTCAGGTATGTCTTTTGAAAACATATTCTCCCAATCTGTTGGTTATTTTTTCAACCTCTTGATTGCTCATTTTCTAATGGGATATTTTTGTTGTGTTGAAAAACATGTAACACTAAATTTGCATCTTATTCATTTTAAAACATATAGTTCAGTAGTGTTAAGTACATTGACACTATTGTGTAACAGATTCTAAAACACTTATCTTGCAATGCGGAAACTCTATACCCAGTGAACACTAACGCTGCCTCCTTCTTCCACTAGACCTTAATAGCCATCTTTCTACTTTCTGTACCCATGATTTTAACTACTTTAGCTACTTTATATGAGTAGAATCATACAGTATTTGTCCCTTTGTAACTGTCTCACTCTGCCTAAGATAATGTCCTCAAGGTTCACTAATGTTGTGGTGCATGACAGAATGTCTTTCTTTTTAAGGCTACATAATATTCCATTGCATGTAAATACCATATTTTCTTTATTCATTCAACTGTCAGTGAATATTTGGGTTGCTTCCACCTCTTGGCTATTATGAATAATCAACCATATGATGAACATGAATGTGCAAAAATATCTTCAAAATTCTTCTTTGAATTATTTTGGATGTATATCCAAAAGTGGAATTGCTATATCATATGGTGATTCTATTCTTAATTTTTTGAGAAACTGCTAAGATACTAATGTGTCCCCTCCAAAATTCAGGCATTGAAAAATTAATGGCCAATGTAATGGTATTAAGAGGTGATTAGGTTATGAACATTTCTCTCCTCATAAATGGAATTAAGACCATTATATAAAAGACAACCTGCAGCACTGGCCTCCTTGCCCTTCTGTCTTCTACCACATGAGGACACAGCATGTCTCCTGAAAGAATGCATTAGCAGGGTGCTATCTTGGAAGCAGAGAGCAACACTCACCAAACAATTGAGCCTGCTGGTGCCACGATCTTGGACTTCCTGGCCTCCAGAACTGTGTGAAAAAAAAAAATCTCTGCTTTATACATAAGCCCTTCTGTGATGTTTTGTTACAGTAGCACAAAATAGACTAAGCCAGGAACCTCCATACTGTTTTCCATAAAGGCTGCACCATTTTATATTCTTACCAACTGCACACAAGGGTTTCAACTTGTTTGCATTCTTGCCACCACTGATTATTTTTTGTTTTTCTGATAGTAGTCATCCTGATGGGTATGAGGTAAAATGTCATTGTGGTTTTGATTTGCACTTCTCTAACAATTAGCGATGTTGAGCATCTGCTACAGTCTGAATGTTTGTCTCCCCTCAAAATTAATATGTTGAAATTCTAACCCCTAACACAATAGTGTGAAGAGGTATGGCCTATAGGAGGTGATCAAATTATTAGAGCAGACACAGGAATGGAATTCATGCCCTTATAAAAGAGGCCCAAGGTAGCTTTTTCTCCTCTTCTGCCACATGAGGTTACAGTGAGAAAATGCTCATCTAAGGAGGAAGTAGGTTCTCATTAGATACCAAATCTGCTGACATTTTGATTGTAGACTTCTGAGACATCAGAACTGTGAGAAATAATTTTCTGTGGTTTATAAGCAACCCAGTGTATGGTATTTTGTTGTAGTAGCCGAATGAACTAAGGCAGTGCTGTTAGGAATTTTTAATATTGAGTTTTGAGAGTTCTTTATATATTCTACATAAAAGAACTATGCTGGATATGTAATTTGTAAATGTTTTCTCCCAGTCTAAAATTTGTCTTTGTATTTTCTTAACAAGATCTTTAACAGAACAAAGGGTTTTAATTTTAATGCTGTTCAATTTTTCTTTTATGAATTGTATTTTTGGTGTCAAGTGTAAGAACACTTTACCTAGACTTAGATCTAGAAGCTTCTCTCCTATGCTTTTTTCCAGAAGACTCTCACCTATGCTTTTTTCTAGAACTTTTATAGTATTGTGTTTCACATTTAAGTTTAGGATCTATTTCAAGTTAACTTTAATAAAAAGATGTGATATTTAGGTAAAAGTTCTTTTTGTTTTGTTTTTTGGACTATGGGTGTTCAATTGCTCCTGCACCATTTATTGAAATCCTCCATTGAACTGGTTTTGCCACTTTTGCTACTTCATTACTTTTAATGCCGTTCTTCAGCTGCCACTGCAGGCTATGCAGCCATTTGATGGTCCAGCTAAGGACCAAACATCCTTGCCCACCGATCTGTCTGTAAATGGATTTGTCTGTAAATGGATGATATGTCTGTAAATGGATTTTTATTGTTCGAACCGAAGGTAGTGTTGAGTAAAGGCAAGGAGAGAGTGAGGGAAAAGCAGTCAGAAACTCCTTTCTTATTATAGTTGGCAAAGAAACTGCCATTTCCCTAGGCAGGGCTTGACTGACTGAGACCAATTAGTGTTCAACTCATAGAACAGTTATTTCACTTGATCTTTTTCTCTTTTGCTTATAAATAACAGGATGTTCAAAAGGACTTAGCTTTGGTCCCTCACTGGATTTCTTTCTGTAGTCAGTTAACAGATATTACTGTCAGATTCATGGCATCAGGTTAAGGTGTCTATTATATTTGTCTCTTTATGACTATTTTTACTCATTATTTTATTTCATAGGCTTATTGATGGCAGGACAAGTGGCCTATGTTTTATTTTCTCTTTGACTTTGATCCATGCTGGGTGTGTGTGAGAGGGGGAGTTGTTTTAATCTTTCTTTTTTGTACTGTTTAATGATACGTGATAATATAGTAAGATTATGAGCTGGCTGGTGAGCAGAATCTTGACTCTGTAACCTGCAACCATGTCTATATCTAAAATAGCTTAAATCAAAATCATGGGAACATTTTAGAGTATTTGCAAAATAATATTCTTTTGATCATCTTTAGAAAAAAAAAGAGCACTTGAGTTGAGTCAGTAGTGGATAGGGACAAACATACACATGTTAGAGACTTAGTTTAACAGATTTTAAGAGCTAGCGTTCAATGTACCTGGTATAGTAAATAATATATTTCCAAATGATGTGGTATCTATTCCGTAAGTAAAAAATTCAGCTCTCATTAGGGTGATAAATCATTCATACATTTTTTTTTTGGTTGGAGATAGGAAAGATTATTATTTTCCTTGTGCTTATTCATAGACCTAACTCTGTCCTAAAAGCTGGAAGACTCAATGGTTAAGGGTTGCCCAAGTGGACAGAGTGACCACTGGACTCATCAGACGTGTTTTGACCGATCAGGGCTAGTGCCATGGTCCAGTAGCTAAGCTGGACTCTCTCACTAGTTGCTCTCTTTCTTTCCTATCTTCTAGTAGATAAAGAAATCTTTTCGACCCACAAATGACAGAATTAATCAATTACTCTCCTAGGCTTCCATATACCAACTTCATACTATCATTACAGTGCTTATTATACAGGGTAATTCTACTAGGATTATTCTGTATTTTTTAAGTCCATTACTGGACTTTGAATTCCTTCAGAAGGAAATCTGTGTCGTATTTAACTTTCTACCCATAACACTTGGCACAAAGCTTTACTCAGTAGATGCTTTTGGAATAAATGTACCCAATGCGTAATACTTTCTCTATTGATGGCCCTGTCAATTCCAGTTCATTGGGAATGTTGACTTCCTTAAATCCTTACAAGAGTTATTGCCCAACTATGTATTTTATTTTTATTTATTTTTTTAAGATGGAGTCTCCTGTCTACTAGGCTGGAGTGCAGTGGCATGATCTTGGCTCACTGCAACCTCTGCCTCCTGGGTTTAAATGATTCTCCTGCCTCAACCTCTCGAGTAACTGGGATTACAGGCATGCACCACCATGCCCAGCTTATTTATTTATTTATTTATTTATTGTATTTTTAGTAGATCAGATTTCAGCATGTTGACCAGGCTGGTCTTGAACTCTTGACCTCAGGTGATCCTCCCACCTCAGCCTCCCAAAGTGCTGACATTACAGGCATGAGCCACTGCGCCTGGCCAAAACTATGCATTTTAAGTTATTCTTTGACACTCCTCTGTATTCCTGTGTGTTATTGCTATGGTTGGTAACCTGCAGACATAGATGGACTAGTGCTAAGTTTTATGTTAGCACCTCACATGTTGATGGGACACTCACTCTAAGCCAGTCACCTTTGCTTGCTTTCTCAAGATACTTTGAACCTGATGGAGAGGCCTGCCTGCTCTTACAATTGTGAAAGTAACAGGCTTTTTCATATCTCTCTGTATGTGGTATGATAAAGTCTTGATGTCGGCATCATGTTTTTGGGTAGGCATTTATCTACATTTACAGGTGAACATACATTACAATATTCTTCCATCATTACCTTATCAGTTCATTGACAAGTAGGAATAACTAACTTTGAGCATCTACCATGCACTTGTTTCTTGTAATATGACATGGAAATTTTTAAAGTATGAATGTAGCAGGTATTTCTTACCTGCCCTTAGCTCACTGAATTTTACTTGTACACTGAGGCACTTTCTGGCCCACACAGTACACAGTCATATGTAAGTATCCCACTAGCAAGTCAGAAGTTAAGCTGTAAATACACGACTATCAAACAAGCAAAACTCACTAGGCTAAGCAAGTGACAGAAAGACTTAAATTTAGGAGGAGAAGACAAAGAGGAAGAAGAATCATGTGGGAGGAGAAGGTGAAATTTTGAAACTTTAGCTCCATGGAGCAAGGACTGTACCTGTCAGGAGAGACGCCAAGAAAAATAAGACAAGTGCTATCCTCAAGGATGTTCAACGTTTATTAAACTTGACTGTGCTTTAAGGGAAACTAAGTTTCCCTTATTGTGGTTTGGAAGACTTGCAGAGCCTCAGCAATTGAGCAATTATCCTCTTCAGCACCTTCAAGAACAAGAGATGAACTAGGGCAAGGAAGGAATGGCAAAGTTTTTATAGCCATAGTAGGGCATCAGCTCTTCTTCAGAGCTGCCTGATACTCACAACTTGAAGTCACTTTTAAATGCACTGAAAAAAGGAAGGCTAAAGTAGCTGGTGGTTCTCTTTAATCTCATTACCTATAGGAACCTTTCCCTAGGGTAAAAGATTAATGCTGGAGGATTCATTCAAAAATTTCTGATACTTTATATTGTCCATGGTGGATAGAAAACAAAAACTATCAATTAACTTCTAATCCTCAGGGTTCAATCATGAAACTTTAATAAATTTACAGATCAGGGCCTGAGCAAGTTTAGACCTTGGCTAAGATATGTCCTATTTTCTATATACTTTCTACCATTTTCAAAAAGGGGGTGGCTGCTTTGGATAATCAATTCAATAATAACTGCAAGCCTCTATATCAGTACAGCACAGTTTTTTGTTTGTTTTTGTTTTGTTTTGTTTTGTTCATTGTAAGAAATATCCTCCATTCAATTCTTAGGCTTCCAAAGTCTGTATATAAGAAGCTCTTCCTTTATTAAAAATAGAAGTCACATTGGCCCCTGATGCCATTAAAGGATGTGGAAGCTATAAAATAATCTATCCACAAATCTTCTAAACCCAAACATTAATCCCTTTTGATAACAACTAAATAAAACAGAGTCTTTAAACTATTAAAGCATATTTTGCACATGCACAATTAACTGATTAAGCTACCAAATGTACAATTATTGAATTATGAGGAAAGGGGGAAATTAAAATTAGATACGGTTTTTTTTTTTTTCTAGAAAGGGTAATTAAATTGTTACATCAAAGAAACATGATAATATTTAAATCAAATAATCAGAAAATATAGGACATGTTTCACCACAAATATAGAAATAGCGAAGGGAAAGAAATGAGTTGACATGACTGATACTGGTGAAGGAAGAAAGGACAGAAAAGAGGAAAGAAAATAGAAAACAGGGTGGGAGAAACTTATTTGAATATATAAAGGAATATAATTAGAACACTCAATAAATATATCTCATTGAGTAAGTAAATAATTTTATGGATAATATTATATTAGACAATAAAACCATTTCCTGAATGAAATCCTGGAGAGGATGCTATGGAACATAGTTGTTTTAGGTCAGATTATGAAAGATAATTATCTTGTAGGCCTGCTTTTTGTTTCCATTTGAGTTATAAGGATAGTAAGAAAATATTCTGGAAAAGCAGTTGTCTTCTAGAGGAAGGTCTCATGATGGCTTGAAACTTAGCTGATTGATAAATGATAAATAATGTAGGTGCAGATTGTCTTCCGAAAATCTTCAGCCTACCTTTGTCTCTCCTCTCTATGTATTCATTTAAGCAACATGTACTGAATGCCTACCATATGTCAAGCACAGTGCTGGGCTCTGGTAATAGATACAAAGGCCAAGAAAATAACCAATTTTCTCTGCCCTAAAAGGGTCTCATCTTTCTTTTCATGTAAATGACTTATTTCTCTCCTGTCCTGACTTCGAATGGGACTCAGGCCATAGGTTTTAAAAACTTTTTGAATACTACAGAAAAATATAAAAGAAGCGTTTTATGTTATGCTTGCCTTAAGGATTTGGTTCAAAACTCTTCTAAAAGACTCACCTGTGATTTTAAAGTTCTGGGCCTTTCAGCAACTGGGATGAATTCCCTGGATATTCCTCATATTCATTTATAACCCTGGAAGGTTTAGTTCTGGAACTCCAAGTGTTTTGTTTGTTTATTTTGCATTTTTCCTTCTAGCAAAGAAGCCATTCTCTTTAAGTTTTGGCACACCTGACTTGTCATGGATTACGTAAAAGGCCATGTATCTCCAGATATGTTCCACATGTTTGGGCTCCATTCCCAAAGACCTTACTGGAAACACTGCTTCAGAAATAAGCCAAACATTTTGAGTCTCTTGACTTGTGTGGATAGAAAGAGGCAGTGGTACCCAGAGACAGAGTCCTCCAGGATGATAGAGGTCGGGAAAGAAAACATTTTCCCCAATCTCAAATATTAGCTGAAAAAGTGATCAATCCATTTTTCAGATTTAGAATCCAGGGGAGAATAAAATTATCTCTGATTGCTACTTGGAATCAGAGAAAATTTGCTAACAAAGGTCCCAGGGAAATTAGGAAGGGACATTATTTGGTCCTAGATTACTAATAAAACTCTATACCCCAAATTTGGATTGGTCACTATATTGGTCTGTTCTTACACTGCTAATGAAGACATACCCAAGACTTGGTAATTTATAAGGGAAAGAGGTTGAATGAACTCACAGTTCCACATGGCTTGGGAGACATCACATCATGGCAGAAGATAAAAGAAGATCATGTTGGCAGATAATAGTGCTTGTGCAGGGGAACACCCATTTCTAAAACCATCAGATCTCATTAAACTTATTCACTATCACGAGAACAGTATGGGTGAAACTGCTCCCATAATTCAATTATCTCCATCTGCCTTTGACACATGGGGAATATTAAAATTCAAGGTGAGATTTGTGTGGGAACAGAGCCAAACCATATCATTCCACTCCTGGCCCCTCCCAAGTCTCATGTCCTCACATTTCAAAACCAGTCATGCCTTCCCAACAGCCCACCAAAGTCTGAACTCATTTCAGCATTAACTCAAAAGTCCACAGTCCAAAGTTTTATCTTAGACAAGTCAAGTCTAAGACAAGTCAATAATAACCGCAAGCCTTATTCTACCTGTAAGCCTGTAAAATCAAAAGCAAGTTAGTTACTTTCTGGACACAACAGGGCTACAGGTAATGGATAAATATACCCATTCCAAATGGGAGAAATTGTCCAAAACAAAGGGGCTATAAGGCCCCATGCAAGTCCACAATCCAAAAGGGCACTCATTAAAGCTTAAAGTTCAAAAATGATCTCCTTTGACTCCATGTCTCACATCCAGGTCATACTGATACAAGAGGTGGGCTCCCACCACCATGGGCAGCTCTGCCTCTGTGGCTTTGCAGGGTATAGACCGCCTCTGGCTGCTTTCATGGGCTTGCAGTGAGTGTCTGCAGCTTTTCCAGGCACATGGTGAAAACTGTCAGAGGATCTGCTATTCTGGGGTCTGGAGGATGGTGGTCCTCTTCTCATAGCTCCACTAAGCAGTGCCTCACATTTCCCTTTCACTCCACATTTCCCTTTCACACTGCCCTAGCAGAGGTTCTCCATGAGGGGTCCACTCCTCCAGAAAACTTCTGCCTGGACATCCAGGCATTTCCATACATTCTCTGAAATCTAGGCGGAGGTTCCCAAACCTCAACTATTGATTCTGTGCACCCACACGACCAGTATCATGTGCAAGCCACCAAGACGTGGGGCTTGCACCCTCTGAATACATGACTTGAGCTGTACATTGGCTCATTGTAGCTACAGGTGGAGCTAAAACAGTAGGGATGCAGGGCACCATGTTTGGAGGCTGCATAGCGTAGGAGGGCCTAAGCCTCACTCAAGAAACCATTTTTCCCTCCTAGACCTCCAGCCCTGTGATGGGAGGGGCTGCCATGAAGGCCTCCGACATGCCCTGGAGACATTTTGCCCATTGTCTTGGCAATTAACATTTGGCTCATTGTTACTTATGCAAATTTCTGCAGCCAGCTTGAATTTCTCCTCACAAAATGGGTTTTTCTTTTCTCTCACATTGTCAGGCTGCAAATTTTTTGAACTTTCATGCTCTGCTTCCCTTTTATACATAAGTTTCAATTCCAAACCATATCTTTGTGAATACATAAAATTGAATGCTTTTAACAACACCCAAGTCACCTCTTGGATGCTCTGCTGCTTAAACATTTCTTGTGCCAGATGCCCTAAATCATTTCTCTCAAGTTCAGAGTTCCACAAATTTCTAGGGCATGGACAAAATGCTGCCAGTCTCTTTGCTAAACCATGGCAAGACTGACCTTTATTCCAGTTCCCAACAAGTTCCTCATCTCCATCTGAGAGGAGCAGCATTTGGTCAAAGCCATTCAACAAATCTCTAGAAAGTTCCAAACTTTCCCACATCTTCCTGTCTTCTTCCAAGCCCTCCAAACTGTTCTGACCTCTGCCTATTGCCCAGATTTAAAGCCACTTCCACATTTTTGCATATCTTTACTGCAGTGCTCCAAAACCTGTTACCAACTTACTGTTTTAGTCTGTTTTCATGCTGATAATAAAGACATACCCAAGACTGGGTGATTTATACAGAAAAGAGGTTTAATGGACTCACTGTCCCACATGGCTGGGGTGGCCTCACAATCATGGTGGAAGATGAAGGAAGAGCAAAGAGATGTTTTACATGGTGGCAGGCAAGAGAGCTTGTGCAGGAGAACACCCATTTATAAAAAACCATCAGATCTCATGAGACTTATTCACTACCATGAGAACAGTATGAGGGAAACTGCCCCCATGATTCAACTGTCTCCACTGGTCTTCGACTTTAACACATGGGGATTATTATGATTCAAGGTGAGATTTGGGTGGGGGATAGAGCAAAAACATATTAGTCACCTTATGTATTATTGGGAGATCTCAAATGTCAGGGTTCTTAGGTCCTTTCTTGAGCAAAATTTAAAAATTCTGCAGAATTACATTGTATCATTTAATCTATCTGAAATTGTTATTCCTCCTTAGGTTTCATATTTAGTATCAAGAACTAAATCAGACCATGAGAAGGATTATCTATTTAGGGAGGGTCATTTGATGATGGCTGCTGGGCTTAGCATTGTAAAGGGAATATTCCTTTATTGATCCTACTCACAAATTAGTTCATATTATTTGAACACATTTTGGAAATATGTTTTCCATGTCCTCCTCCTCACACTCCACAATAGAAGCCTCTATTCAACTGGCTGGTTTGATTTCTTTTCCATAGTGAACCAAGTTATGGCTCTTAGGTGACGGTGTGGAAAAGCCACATCAATTTTTCATGGTTGTTACTGCTCCTATGAAATTTTATGGTGTGATATCTACACATGCTTGGGAATTTTAAATATTTTATTTTTCATTCAGTTTGCATGTCTTTCTAAGTCAAAATTTATCAGTAAGCACACTGTCAGTGGACCACCTAGATTTTCCTGTGCCAGCCAGTCCAAGGGAGGCTGGATTATTAGCATGAGAACTGAAGCATGAAAAATTCATTTTAAAGTATTCTGTTTTGATTGGCTAATTAGAGAAAATTACCACTTACAAAAGAAGAAATAAGTAAAATAAAGTTTTTATGGTAGAGAGGCCCATTATTTCAATGACTGTTAGTGGATCCTTTTTAAACACTGAGAATTTAATATTGTAATAAAAAAAAAAACTTTTGATTGAATGTTTTCTCTTTGCTAGACATTTCATTAGTATTCCACTGTCATGATATCTCTTTACCAGATTATCTAACTCCTTTAAATATGATAATAATAATCAACAGCAGCCAGGATAACAATAGCTAACATTTATTGAGTAATTACATGTGCCAGGTACTGCTCTAAAGACTTTATTAATTACCTGATCTCCACAACAAACTAATGAGATAGCATAACAGTTGAGGTCCTATAAGGAAACAGCATGCCTAAATGTGACAAATTTTAAAAAGTCTTCTAAAAGAGACAACTTACAAAGGTATCGATAATATTAAGAAAAATCAATAGGGGTTGGTGAAGAGCAACATTGATCCATTAGCAACACTAGGCTCATGGGGTCTGAAAAAGGAGCAGTTATTAGAAATTAGAGAGAATATGTATAGATATAGCAGAGGGCCACTCAGCTGGAAAGTTCTCCCAAAGAATCAGCTACCACTGCTGCTCTTCATATGAGGCAGGAGGACAGAATGTATTTATAAACAAAGGTAGCTGTTGCAATTTCAACTTCTGTTTCTGGACATGATGCCTAGGTTTATAATTGTAACTTCTCTATTTCACCACCCATTACACTCTTGCCATCTGCCAGCACATTGGCTGGGTAAAATTCTGTACCTGGTGGAGTAAGACAAAAGCTTCAGTCGCAGCATCCAAGTCCTAGGTAGCCCTACTACTCCAGGATCACATTTTCCCATCAAGACAGGAAAACAGCTCCCTTTACAACACTTCGAGTTATGCCTAACTTAGGAGGACAGCCAACGTATTGTTTTCAAAGGATGCCGATATCCTCTCATGGATGCATTTCTTAAGATTTTGGTAAAGAGAGCGTTCTCTGGAATCTCTTGGTGCTATGGTGATTAAGACAGGACTGAACAGGTCTATTCTACTATCCCCATCTCCCTGTATCTTCTGACTCCTTCCCAAGTAATGGTGCCAGGGAAGTTCTGACATTTTAACCTCACTGGCTTTAGGATATTACTGAAGCCAAGTTTAATGAATCAACCAAACAGATGATTAATTATATTCCCCTATCAATAAATTAGTTAGTGAACCCCTATCAATAAATTTGGCTCATAGACAGTTTTATATTTTGGCATTGTTAGTCTAATACCCTTAATGTTCACTCCTGTACCTGCTACCCTAACTCCCTTCTCCTGATATAAGTTGGCAATGTCCTGAAGCTGTTTTGGCATATATACTATTTCCTTTTAGATCAGGTCTTATGATTCTCTGTTTTGACTATGCTAGTGTTTACCTTATTGATTTTGTGTTTAGAATACCTGTCTCTGTTAGGAAGGTTTAGGGATGCAAAGTTCTAAGCCTCATCTGTGTTCTGCCTAAATGTACCCTTCCAGTGTATCCTTCACCACTCCTTCGTCATCGGTCATTGTATAAATGACGTGGTGAGGTTGAATATTTAATTGGTTCTCAACTCAGGATCACTTACTTTCAGACCTTGCATGACTATGGGACTACTGCAAAGGGCTCCTACAAAGTTATCATCAAGGCTTTCCGATTTTCACTTGAGTTATGGGCCATGAGGTTAAAAACTCCAATTTGTGCTTTCTCTGGGGGTCTATCAGGTCTCCAGCGCTGTCAGAAGGAGCTAACTAACCCCAACACATTCTGATCAATACTGTCACCATAGAAACCAAGTGCCAAAATCACTTGATCTCCTGATACTGTGCTTTTCATTTGCACTTCATCCCAGGGCATCTCCAGTGATAACTTGTGTAATTATAATACCATCATAGCTAATGGAATACTCTTTTTCCACTTATCTCCTACAAGGAGAGTATCTGTGTCCTCAAATATGTGAGGTGCCTACTCTCAGAATTCTATGTAAGGATTTGTTTCCTCAAGCCTTCCTTTCATATCAGCTGTTTCTCAAATGAGAAAACAAATGAGACATTCACACAGAGTAATGAAAAAGATTTGAATAAAGGAACTACTGTTTACACAATTGTGATCACAGTTAGAGAAGGTAACAGAGTGGGTGAGTAAACCAGCAAGTTAGTCATTACTGCCTCTAGGCCTGAAGGAACCCGGACAGGAAGTTGCTACAGAATCTGAAGAGAATAGCTGTGGCTGTGAGAGAGGACCATTTGAATGTCTTCTTTTGAGCATCAGAGAAATGCAAATCAAAACCACAATGAGATACCATCTCACACCAGTTAGAATGGCAATCATTAAAAAATCAGGAAACAACAGGTGTTGGAGAGGATGTGGAGAAATAGGAACACTTTTACACTGTTGGTGGGATTGTAAACTAGTTCAACCATTATGGAAAACAGTATGGCAATTCCTCAAAGATCTAGAACTAGATGTACCATATGACCCAGCCATCCCACTACTGGGTATATACCCAAAGGATTATAAATTATTCTACTACAAAGACACATGCACACGTATGTTTATTGCGGCACTATTCACAATAGCAAAGACTTGGAATCAACCCAAATGTCCATCAGTGACAGACTGGATTAAGAAAATGTGGCACATATACACCATGGAATACTATGCAGCCATAAAAAAGGATGAGTTTGCGTCCTTTGTAGGGACATGGATGCAGCTGGAAACCATCATTCTTAGCAAACTATCACAAGAAGAGAAAACCAAACACCGCATGTTCTCACTCATAGGTGGGAACTGAACAATGAGCTCACTTGGACTCGGGAAGGGGAACATCACACACTGGGGCCTATCATGGGGAGGGGGGAGGGGGGAGGGATTGCATTGGGGAGTTATACCTGATATAAATGATGAATTGATGGGTGCTGACGAGTTGATGGGTGCAGCACACCAACATGGCACATATATACATATGTAACAAACCTGCACGTTATGCACATGTACCCTAGAACTTAAAGTATAATAAAAAAAAAAAAAAGAGAGAGGACCATTTAACTGGAGCTTTGGTTTAGGTGGAGAGTGGCAGGCAAACTAGTGAGATCTGATAGGAAGGGATCCAGAAGAATCAATGTTTACCTCACTCTTTCCCATGTTCTGTTCATCTATGCTTCCCATGGGCCACATCCATCTGAAAGTCAGATGGCCAGGCATCCTATTGATCTACTCCACAGAGCTCATCTCTGTGGGTAAAGAGCAGGATGGGCACAAAAGGAGAGGGATCGTGAAGAAGCAAAGAGAAAATAAATAGCACAAAGGCCGGGAACGATGGCTCATGCCTGTAAATCCAGCACTTTGAGAGGCTGAGACGGTCGGATCACAAGGTCAGGAGATCGAGACCATTCTGGCCAACATAGTGAAACCCCGTCTCTACTAAAAATACAAAACAAACAAACAAACAAACAAACAAAAACTACCTGGGCGTGGTGGCATGCACCTGTAGTCCCAGCTACTGGGAGGCTGAGGCAGGAGAATCACTTGAATCTGGGAGGTGGAGATTGCAGTGAGCCGAGATCAAGTCACTGCACTCCAGCCTGGGTGACAGAGCCAGACTCCATCTAAAAAAAAAAGAAAAACGCATAAAGAAATACTGTTACTATTCCCATTTTACAGATAAGAAAACTAAAGTTCTGAAAGCAAGAATCACTTGTTCGAAGCCATTCAGCTCACTAGCTGGAATTTCAACAAAAATGGACAGATTCCAGTCACTCATAACTGCTATATGAATTGCTTCACACATCAGTCTTCATAGATCAGTTGTTTGGCATTTTAATCTACAAAGCACTTTTTTGATAAAAAGTCCTTGTTTTGTTTATCTCTAAAGATGTTTCTGAGATAGAAATTGCTGTCCTTCCATCTTATGAAGTAGAATGCTGAAGCTCTGAGAGTTTAAGCTGTGATCCTAAGCTTCGCACTTGGTAGGTGGCAGAGCCATCTAGAATATGAGTGTTCTGGACTCTCAATACCATACTCAGGCCACCAGATAATCAGGATATCAGGGTTTCCCTTCCTTCCTTCCTTCCTTCCTTCCTTCCTTCCTTCCTTCCTTCCT
>NC_045437.1:146059079-146092277 GCF_002776525.5 Piliocolobus tephrosceles | reverse complement strand
CCTTCCTTCCTTCCTTCCTTCCTTCCTTCCTTCCTTCCTTCCTTCCTTCCTTCCTTCCTTCCCTCCCTCCATGTTTTTCTTTTCTTTCTTTTTGGAAATCTGCTTTTATTTTTAATGAAGACTATTTTTAATGTGGACTATTCTTAGGTCTAACAACAAATAAGTTTATTTTTGTCCTTCATTTTCCAAGAGCCAACTCTTGGCAAAATTGTAAATTGGGCAGAGTTTCTCATTCCACATCCCCCTGCATACACATGGTCACTTGGGTGTCTATCCCATCCTATGAGATTTGCCAACTCTGGGCGTTTGGGAATGGTCTGCCCAGTTCACAGCATGGGAATACAAAAGCATGGAATTCACCATTTTTGGGACAAACATTTCAGCATCAGCTCTGGGTTATTAGATTTACTGAGCTATAAATAACACTGATTAAAAAACACAACATTATTTTGCAACAGCTTATGGCTTGGTATTTTATCAACAGGAAAGGAAAATAATTAGTGAAAAAATAGGACAAATGTTGCTAAAGTACTCACCTAATCTACTTAAATAATCATTAAAATGATACTATTCTCTAACACCATTATCATTTTATTTTTGCTTACTTTTTCTCCTGGGAATTAGGATATCCGGATGATTTTCTCTGTTATGATATTCTGAAAATATTTTGTAAAAGTAGTAAAGAAATCATTGACTTTTCTTGAGGCAGCTGTAAGTTTGTATTATGCTAAATTAGAGGGTTTCCCACCTGCAGGTTAATTTCCTATTGATTCTAAATCAGTACTATCACTTTCTTTGCTGTCACATTATGCCAAGAATAAGTCCCTTTAGAGTGTCAGATGACAATCCCTACTTCAATAACTGAGAAAATTCTGCACCATGTTTTGTGTTTATTTTAATTTATATGCCCTGGAAGTAAGGTTCCAATAGAAATAAAAATAAAGTTCTGAAAACTGTGTTTTAATGAGAGAATTACAAATACTTTCACACATTACCTTTTCTCACTGTAGGATTTAATACTGCATTTAACATGTTTTTATTGACTATCTACTATGTGCTAGCACTGTCATAGATGTTAAGGACAGAGGCTAGGGTGGCTGCAGCAAGGTGGAGGAAGAGATAGGCATCAGGAAATGCATTCCCGGAGGTCACCATGAGCTAGATCATGAGGAATCTTGATACAGGGATCCCAGGGCGATGATATCTTTCTTCTCTTAATGGTTAACGTTCCAGTAAAGTAGATTATGGTGAAGAGAGGAAGGCTGAGGACAAAGCCGGAACAGAGCTATGCACAAAGCTGAAAGCGATAGCATGCTCTTTTGCTACCATTTAAGCCTTAAAACAACACTTCACTTAATTCCAAGCCATAACCAAGAGTCAGGCAAGACCAGTGCCCATGTGACCACAGTAAAGCCTCAACCAATGTACCCTCAGAACCATGGTGCCCTCCCCCTAGACTTTCTGAGACATTCATTTTTCTCATTTGCACAACAGGAAAAATAGTTTCTTCTCATGGGAATGTCACGAGTGTTTTGTAAGATAATTTTTTAAATGCCCAGCTGAGCATTGCACATATTAAGGGCTTAATACATATTTTTCATTAGAATGATTATATAATGGTACTAAAGGTTTTTTCTTTTAAAGCATGGCACAGGGCTATTTGGAAAATGATATATACAGTCATTTGACATATAGACATATATGGTCATTTTCTGAGAAAAGATCATCAACTGAAGTGATTATGGTAATTTAAGTAGAGAATTTCTCTTTTGAATAATATTCTCAGTCTTATTCCAAGGTATTCATTCTTCAAATGTGTCTTTTCTTTGATCCCCAAAACATTAAATTATACTACATTAGCTAATGAAGTGAATAATGCTACTGATGGGCTTGACATTTTCTGACCAGTTGAAAAAATTAACCCTACTGAATATAAACAGCCAGGAAATTGGCGACCTTTCAGCCATTAGCATCATTATGAAGCATAAAAAAGGTAAAGGAAAAATGATTTATGCCTTGAAAATGAATTGTGTAGTCATTCATCCCTGTGAGCACAACATTGGGTTTCTAAGAAGGCAGTTTTCCTAGCTGCTGTGTAAATGCATAAACCAAAATGAAGATTAATGCCACAGTATCTCAGAAATGCAGGTTTCAATGTGTTTATCACCATGCTGCAGCTTGATGCTGTGGATATTATGTGCTTATGCTGATATGCTGTTATTAGTAGCCCCATTTTGCAGATGAGGAAGTTAACGCTGAGAAGAACCTCATCAATGTGTTGGTTTCTCATATCCTGCCTTTCAAGATCGTAGCGTAAGATTGTGAAGACTCCAATCTGAATTGATCTATGCTTATATCATATAGACATAGAAAATGGCACTCCACGATTTAAATAGCAGTTATAGGAAAATTGTGCACCTTTAGCATTGTACCTGTTCTTCCTTTCACTTACGCATTTGTTGAAAAGTTAACAAATAAGAAAAATAAAACACAATGGATCAGAGTTCTTTCCATGCAGTAAGCAATTAGGAGACTACTGGGCTGCATCTCTGATCTCTTATCCTTTCATCATTAACCATGTAACAGACACGCAGGCCTTCTTTCTGTGCCTTAATATGATAAATTTATTCCTACCTCAAAATGTTGCTCTTGCTATTTTCTCTTGGCTCATTTTCCTGCAGAGTTCATTTTATTGTCTCTTTCTTGACTTCAGGTCTGGGCTCAGGTATTACCTCTACTAAGGGGTCTTTTCTGAGCTCCTCCTCCCATAGTCATCAGCTCTGCTTTATTCCCCATCACTTTACATTTTCTGGATAATGTTTTTTCTATTTATGTGTATATTAATGAATTGCTTGTATCCTCCACTAGAATGTACAATCGATAAGGTGTAAACTCACCCATCTTTTTCAATATTGAATCCCCAGTTCAGTCCACATAGTAGTCACTTGGTAAACCTTATTGATTCTACAGACAAATTTTGTAACAATGAGAAATATCATATGAGGAGGTGCTTCTAATGCTTCCATGTAAAACACAGTTTTCTATTATATGGATTGTATCTGTACTTAATAATCAGAGCCTGAATGTGAAAATTACTAATTATTATTACTAAGATCAAAACAAGAGGTAGAATTTGTTCAATTATATGAGTCTCTGCTTGACACTCTACAGGAAAATATAGTCTTGGCATAATAAAACAGCAAAACAAGCAGCAGTCCTGACTTAAAATCAAAGAGAACTTGACCCGCAGGTTTAGCGTAACATAATGTTACAGGGACTCCAGAAAGCTACTATAGTGAATCTTATGTTAGAATTCATTTCTTTTCTTATTTTACATAATAGTTCCAGAGTATCACAAGAGAAAAAAATTTTGATGCTGTAATATACCAAAGGAAATAAAAAAAACGGTGTGGCAACAGAGAGAACAATTTAAAGAAGGTTTACAGGGAATCTACATGCAGAGAGATGTACTCTCAGCCTATAATAAAAATTAATTTCCTTAACATATGCACACACACTCGTGCATCGGTGCACACGCATGCGCGTGCACACACACACTTACTATTCCACTGTCTTAACTTCCTGATTTAGCTTATTTAAAGTAAGTATTTCACCTGATTGAAAGTGAGATGTTTTTTCTCCTAACAATGTGGGGCTAAAGTGAATTAGAGACGTTAGAGAAGGGATAAAGTTGGAGCATGGTGGAACAGTGGGCAGGAAAGAAATGTTCTAATGTGCTCTGTGACTGTAAATGTAATCAGAGTTAACATTTAGTAGGATATTACCATGTGCTGTGCAGAATTCTTAGTCCTTTTTTACATTATTTCATTTAATTTTCAAAACAGTCTCCAGAAGTAGGCACCGATGAAATCTGTTTAAAGGATGCCAAAAAAAAAAAAAAAAAAAAAAAAACAAAAGAAAAAAAAACAAAAGAAAAAAAAAATTTAGAGAATTTAAGTAATGTGTTTGATGTTATACAGGCAATGGGTAGTAAGCAAGGCTCAGATACATGACAAGATGTGTATCACTCCAATGCTCATAATAGTGAGATGTACCCCCACTGTTATAATATCATATCATAACGCCATGGCAATAGCACTTAAAAAGTATTCATTATGTACCTAACACTGTTCAAGGTCCTCTCTACATTTTAGCTCATTTAATACTCATAATACCTATGAAATAAGTGTTATTGTAATTTCCATTTTACAAATGGAAAGCATCAAAGCTGGAGTAGTTTAATAGCTTGCCCTAGTACTCAACTGGAAGCTTGTGAAGGTTTTGAACCCAAGCAGTCTGGCTGCAGAATTAGTTCTCTTGAGCAGTATGCAATACATTTTGACAATATGGGTTTTGGTGTTTTTGTATTTCTTGATCCCAAGGTCCCACAATCACTGATTACGAAGGAAACCTACCATTATCTGAACTCCTCTGCAAGTGGATACTATCAACCAGTACTGAGTTCTAGACATCAGAAAGAGAAAAATAAAGGATCTCTCACAATGAGACCCCTAGTAACTGAATAGTCCTGATATCTAACAGTTCTGGTACATAGCTTTTTGACTCAGAGACCCCTTCTAGGAAAGCCCAAAGTATGGACTTTCTTTCCTAAAGGAAAACAGGGGTGGAAGGGCCTATTTGTTTTTATGTTTATTGTGGCTTATGTGTTTACTTTCCCATTTCCTAGTGTTCCCCCTCTAGCATGTATAATTCATCCAAGAAGGGACCTTTTCTGGCTTGTTTAGTTTTACATACTCAGTTCTTAACCTGGAAGATCATAGGCATTCAATAGATAATTGTCCAAAAAATGAGCTTTGTCTGTAAGGAATTTTCTGGAGACAGTAGAAAGTGAAATAGCATGAATATGTGGGAGTAAGGCCCAACTTTGTTTATAGTCTTGTTCTCCCATTTTATAGTAATATGATTGGAGTCAAACACAAGCAAGTTATTTTCTGGCTCCCAATTTTATAGTAAAATAACCTTGTGCAAGTCACATAACCTTTCTGAGTCTGAAACTCTTCATGTGGGAAGTGGGGAATAAACACAGTACTGTTTTCAATAGCTAAGATTTAGAAGCAATGTAAGTGTCCATCGACTGATGAATGGATAAAGAAAATGTGGTACATATATACAATGGAGAGCTATTCCGCCATAAAAAAAAAAAAAATGGAGATTCTTACTTTTGCAGCAACATAGATGGAACTGAAGATCATTATGTTAAGTGAAATAAACAGAAACACAAACATCACATATGTTCAATTATTTGTGGGATCTACAAACCAAAAAAATTGAACTCATGAATGGAGGGTAGAAGGATGGTTACCAGAGGCTGGGAAGGGTAGTGGGGGTTTGGGGATGGGGAGGTGAGAATTGTTAATGAGTACAAAAAACATTTTAAAAGAATGAATAAGACCTACTATTTGATTGCACAATAGAGTGACTATAGTCAATAATAACTTAGTGTTACATTTCAAAATAAATGTATAATTGGATTGTTCATCACTCAAAAGATAAATGCTTGAGGGGACAGATACCCCATTCTCCATGATGTGCTTATTTCACATTGCATGCTTGTGTCAAAACATCTCATGTACCCCATAAATACATTTGTCTGCTATGTACCCACAATAATTAGGGATAATAATAATACATAGATTAGATTCCTTCTTGTCCTCCACAGCCCTCCTCCTTGATTGCTTTTTGTGGCAACTATAATATGAGCACATACTAAGGTATCAAAAGCCTCTTGCTTTCTTACTCCTTCACCTGAGAAATAAAGATTTTTAAACAATATACTCACATGTATTTGGTAATTATCCTGCTTTAAAACATGCAGTAAATATAGATAAGAATATTTGTGCTATTTCAGTAAGTATAAAAGGGATATAGCACAGGATGCAGAATGCTATTTCATTTATGTGAAAAAAGGTGTATATCTCCATGTTAAAAGTGGCACTAATGGTAAGGATTGTGAATACTTTTCTTTCATTTTTTAAAAGTTTGTCCTTGTTTTTAATACCTTCCACAATTAACATGGTGTTATTTTGTACACAAAAACACCATGCCTTAAGTTGTAGGGCTTGAGTAGTAAAAAGCAGAGGGGAAAAGTCTTTATATAGGGTGGAGACTTTATTTTTCAATTAAATTTAGAGAGAAAATAAGGCAGATTTCACAGGAGCGGAGATTCAGATGATTTCCTTTATGCTTCCATAGGTTGTTTTCTGAAAGGACTGGAGATCAGGAAGTTGAAAACTCTGCCGAAATGTAGCATGTAAAGACCTAACAGAGATTTTCTCTGTATAACTGGTGAAGTGACGCAGAAAATGAATGTTCCTTGGCATAACACAATCTGATAAATAATGGCCATTGCTAATGTGGGATGCAGGCACAACTCTCACTTCATTCAGGTTTTCTCACCCTCTGTAATATATAGGCTCCTAGAAATATCTGTAGGGATTAAATTTCTGTGAATTCAATTGGGAAAGGAAGTCACTACATGAAGTCACTGCATAAAGTAATTGCAAAAGGAAGTCACCACATAAAGTAATGAAAATTTGTATGAGATAATTAGCTCCTTAGCTCCTCCTCTTTCATTCTAGTTTCGTTTCTCTCAATTTACTTTTTACTTTTTTTCCAGCTAATTCAATAAAATAGAATAACATAACATCAAATAAACATATTTGTGTATTATTAACCACATATATCAGTATTTTTTTAATAGTTGTTTCATGTTCCATTGGGGATGTCTTAAAATTTTATTTAACAAATCCCGAAAAGCTCAATGTTTATTTAGATAGTTTCTGATGTTTATTATTCATAGCATTATACATTTTTTTTTTCTTTAGATGGAGTCTCACTCTGTCACCCAGGCTGGAGTACAGTGGTGTGATCTCAGCTCACTGCAACCTCCACTTCCCGGGTTCAAGCAATTCTCCTGCTTCAGCCTCCTGAATAGCTGGGACTACAGGCACCTGCCATCATGCCCAGCTAATTTTTGTATTTTTAGCAGAGACAGGGTTTTACTATATTGGCCAGGTTGATCTCGAACTCCTGACCTTGTGATCCGCCTACCTTAGCCTCCCAAAGTGCTGGGATTATAGGCATGAGTCACCATGCCCAGCCTATACATTCTTTTAGTCATGGATTTGAATATATCCATAAGCTATATGTTTTTAAAGAATATATGTTTCTGAGACTCTAGTTACATGATGCCAAATTGTTTTGCAGAAACGTTACAAAAACTCCATTGGCAGCAAAAGAAAGTTTGCATTTCTCACCAACCAATTTTGGCTATTATTTTTTTAAAAAGATAATGCGACAGTTAAACATGATCCCTAATATTAGAAGAATTTCCATTTCCTTTCTTTCTAGTATGAAAACTTTTCCTAAAGTGTTTACATAACTTTGCTGTGCTTTTCGGTTCCTATAGTGGATCACAGTACAAACTTGGGAGGCAAAATTGCTCATTGGAATGTATAGTATTCCATTTGTCAGCTGAATCATCTTGGGAATGTTGCTTAACTTCTCAGTACCTTATAAAATAGCAATAATAATAGTAACTAATCCAGAAGACTGATATTAAGATTATGTTAAAAATATATAACATTATTGGAACCAATGATTAGAAAATAGAAAGTGTTCGAAAAAATGCAAACTTGTATTATTTTTCAGAGTTACCCATTTGGTGCCCTTTTCTGGGCAGTGTTCCTTAAGAGAATCATTGATAAACTGTACAGAATACAGAGGAGAATGTTTTAGGATGACATAAGGTCTAGAAAATATGAGCCATGAACAGTAGATAAAAGCTGATGTAGTGTTTTGAATAGGGAAGACTTGGTGTGATACAGAAGCGTAAGATATTTTCAGATATATGAAGGGATTTACACAGAAAAGGGAACAGATAATCTCCTAGAGACTCCACAAGGCAGAGTTAGGACCAAGAAGCAGATTTCTGAATAATTTTCTAATAATAGGAATGTAGTGGACATTTTTTTTTTTTTTTTTTTCCTGTCCAGTACCCATTTCTCCTCCTGCTGGAAACAATAGAATCCTGATTTATCTGTGAGACCAGTTGTCTCCCATTCTAAATTCAGGTGCTCTGAGTGGGATAAACTGTTTCCACTTTGGGCACTTTGCTGAGGCCTGACTAATTCATTATTTTATCCCCTTGACACTGTTAGTGGCTCAGGAATTGAAACATAATAATTATCTGTCCAATGAGATTCAAGTTCTGGATTTTGCTGAATCTTTGTTTCTGAAGTGGGAAGCATGTGAAACTAGAGCTGTCAGCAACCATCTTGCCGACATCCCAGAGGAGGTTGTTGGAGAGTGAACCCAATAACAAAAAGCCCTGTTCCTGATGATACTGTTTGAGCCCCTGAATCCAGCTTCGCATGAAAGCACACTTGGTATCCCCAGTTATGTCAATGTTTAAACTTCAATGAGTTGTACTTCTATCACTTGCAATTTAAGGAATTGTGGATTATTCGAGACTAAGAAAGTTCTTCATCATTTTAGGTGCTCAAGCTGAGGATGGATGAGATCACTCTGAGGTATTGTTAGCAGTTATTAATGCTTCAGATAAGGAATAAAACCAGACCTCTGAATGTGTTTCCCATACTAAAATTCTGTGAGAGTTTTTTTTTTTTTTTTTTTCCCGTTAGTTTGGAGCTTTCCCCAGTTAAGTACAGGTTGCTGGATGGTTTGTCTGAATTTATATTGGAAAATATATCTGTCCGTCTGGAAATCCTAGTCATTTTAGCTAAGACAGGGGTGTCAAATATCTTCCATTTGCCACTGAAGATGCACCCTGTACCCTTTTCCATCTCACCCTGTGCCTTGGAAGGGCTAACAATTTGTCGGTTACATCAGTGGGTTCTCTTTCCCTCTGACTTAGGTCAAGAGTTGGTAAGAGATTGGAGGCCCAAAGAGTGTGGTGCTGATGTTCCTTTCTCTGGGTCCATCCCTGCAGCATCACCATGGCCTGACTGCTTCTCTTAAGCAAAGCTTATAGTGCTTTTAGGTGAGTCTTTCCACACAGCTCTCTCAATTTCTAGGTTTTGGTAAGCGCCCCCTTACCATGTCCTTTCATACCTAGGAATGCCAATGATGCAATTCCCTGCTTAAACCTATGACTCTCTTTAAATGACCTAATTTGCATTTGCCATCAGGTTTTTTTCTAGGATCCTGGATGATACAGAAGTATCTTTGGCTTGTCATCTGAGATTACAGTGTTCAAAGACTCAGCTGCCGGATCCTGGCCCAAGAAATCTAGCCATGTTACAAAGTGATATGCCAGCACTGATAGCTCTTAAAAAAGCCATTTATAATTCAGCTTGAAGTTGTCGATAATTAATCAAATATATCATGGTAAAAATAATTAACCAAACCAGTAAATAATCATGCTAAAAAGTTAATGTTGGAAACTTGTTGAACATATATGTTTTATGTTTTTTTAAATCTATACTGAGTCTTGGATAACTGTCACTCTCAGTGTTTATGTAGAGATGTTATTAAAAAGGGTCCCAGGAATCATTTAAACAAGACTATGAAGAGCACGAATTGCTGGTTTATTAAGTTGAACATTTTATATCTTATAGAGCTAGTGCATATATTGATTGAAAGTATGGCCTTGGATGTCAAAGACACCTGCATTTGATTCCTAAATTATGTACTAACGAGCTGCATGCCCTAGAGAAATTAAATAAGTTTTGTAAACTCTACTTCTTCATGTGTAAAATAAAGATTCTAATACTATTTATTATGCATTGTATATAAAGTGCAGTAACACTAAGTAATCAATTAAATGTTAGCTATTATTATCAGTATCATTGTGACTGCTGTCATGTTTTCTCCATGAATAGGCATCATTTTACCATCTATATCTAAGACTCATAAATTCAGAAGTCTATAGGGGCAGTAGGTAATGTATATGAGTGAAGACAGGTAGGCATAAGAAATCATTTTGCCCTCTTCATCTCCTCTTTATGGTCCTTTTGATAGTGATATTGAGAGTGATATTTCACGGCTCTAAGGAAAAATACCAAGTAAGCATAATGACAAACAGCAAGTGACCCTGGGCTTAGTTTTTCAGGAAGGGGAACAGTCACATTCCAACTCCTGGTGCTTATTGTCTTGTAAGAATGTAGTTCAAGTATTGCCAGAGTTTTCAAGAGAAAAAGACTATTTCAAGATTATTTAGAAAATTTGGATTTTTATGTGAACCATATAAATTTTAAAAATATTGTCTTGATGTTTTTTAAGACCATGTCAGGAGAATAAAACAAATCTGTAGACTAAATTGAGAGAATAAGTTACCAGTGTGAGTTCTGACCTAGGGGATTAAAATTGCCTGGTTCTCTTTAGTCATCTGTTCTCGTCTACAGAAAGCAGGGAAAGCGAGGGTTAATTCAGCATACACAGAATTTTCTTCTGTGATGGAGTTCAGGATAAGACAGCCTTTGAGAAATTAGTGTTGGATTAAAATAGAATTTCTCTTCCTTCCCCTCCCCTGCAGTTCCTAACACTATGTCCCTGGTCCCAACAATGACAAGTGAAGAAGAGGAGAGAGGTCAGCAGTGAACAGATCCTCAAGGGTAACAGGTCCTCTTTGCAAAGAAGCTAAGAACGGAAAATAAAGAAGGACCTGGAAACCTCAATTTTACTTATCTTTTAGTTATCACAGTTAAAACAAACTATGCTAATGGCGGTGGGGGGTGGGGAGGGGGAAGAGATCCTGGCCTGACCTACTTTCTGTTTTGTTTTTCCACTTGCCTGTGGGCTTCATTAAGTATTCAAGGTACAAGCTGGTCTTGGGAAGCTTGAAATTAGCAGGGAAACCAGAGAGCCGTCCCTAAAATAGGCACCCTACAACATGTACATAGTTATTCTTTCTTAAGGAAATGCTTGGGGTGAAGAAGCATGGGGTTGGAATCTGATGTCCTTGAAGCCCTTCAACATCCCCAAAAGGATTGAAAATTATCCAATAATAGGCTTGCAGTGGAAATTGGTAGGAGGATGGAGTGCCATCAAATTCCAAGTTCTTGGGAAGGATTTAATTTTCTTCAATGCCCTTCACAGAGTTCATAAATTCTCTATTTAATATTTCTTTATATATTCCTTGTGCTCCACTCTCATTTTCACCTGGGCTTATTCAGTCATTCAGTTATTTAATGAATCTTCCATTCATTTAGTTTTTATTAAGTGAATATTATGTATGTCCTAGACACTATGCCAGGCACTAGGGATACTATTGAAACCAAGAAACTATATAGGGGATGAGAGAAATTTTAAATAACTGCCCGAATAATTACTGACAATTCCAATGGGAATGGGAGTACAGCCTTTATGATTCCTCCTATCTCATTTGATATACATTTTATTTAAATTTTCCACAACTTTGTGAGTCCAGAATCAATCAGTCTTATAAACAATGCTTTATGTTTAAATATGCCTTCTTTAATTTTGGATTCAGAATGGCTGGATTTAAATCCTGGCTCTTTCATATTTACCAGCTGTGTGAGTTTGGCCACAGTGCTTAACTTTTCTGTACCTCAGTGTATTTATAAGATGAGATTATTATAATACCTGAATTATAATAGCATTGAGCCAATAAAAGAGAAAATAAAATGAGCTTGGCACAATGTCTGTCTCATAGTTAATGCTCATTATAATAGCTTCTAATAATGACATTAATATAAGTAATGTGTTGTATTAATATTCAACTATTGACTTAGGTATGTAGATTATAGTGAACCAAACACTCTAAATCTAGGCAGATTTATACTGCATGGAAGACTGGGATAATAATTGAAATTACAAACAACAAAAAAGCAAAAATAGGTAAGAGGAGGGGAGTTGTGGTTTGAATTGTTTAAATTAGCTGTGATTGCAGAGTAGTCACTCTGCCATCATAATTTTTCTATGAATTTAATTACTCCTTGAAAAAAATGAAGTCCAAGGTTTTCATGAAAATATAAATACTTGCTTAAAATATATATTTGATTTGTCCAATATTGACAACTAGTTCTAAGCTGCTAAGTATATTAGACAGGGCTATGGCATGCAATATTACTTAGACAACTATTGGTTTCAGGTGGCAGAAACTAAACATGAATTAGGTTTTTAGGGGGAATTGGCATCAAGAAGAGTAGGACTTGATCAACATTTCTCATTCTCTTGTTCTTTTCTCTGGTGATCTTTGTGCTTTAGCTTTTTAATTTCTTCTACAGATGAATATTCTCTTTACAGCATGGAACTTGTCCTTATGTTACCACCAGTTTAGGGAGAGTTTCCACAACCCTAGCTTGATTTTGAAAAAATCCTGGGCAAGGAATCTGGTTGGCACTGCTTAGGTCACATGCTCACACACTGTGGCAAAGGATGGAGAGATGTACTAAGATACTGTTACCTTCGGTCAGTACCCTCCCCTCTAACCAGGGATTTGAGTGTATTACAGAAGTAGTGATGTGAAATTGAGTGTATGTAGCACAAGTTTGAAAATTCTGTGAAGCGGTCAGCCAACCCAGTTTGTATCCACTTTATGGGAACTGGAAAGAGGTTAATAGTCTTGTTCCATAGCATGTGATGATTGTTAGATTTATTCTAAAGGCATTTGGGATATAATAATTTTTTAGAAGTTTTACTCCAAGTTCACTTTTTACTCTAAGTTCACTTTTTTCACTTCATGTTTACAAAATTAGACTTCATAATTTTTCAATTTGTAGCCTAGTCTGATTTTTTTTTTTTACAATATCTTGCTAGTCCCTTAATATCTATACAGATAATCCTGGCAACTTCAAAAGGGACTGTAAGCATTACTAACATTTAAAAAATATGTGTACTTTATTGTTAAGAATAAAATCCTGAGGGGAGAAATAAAAGTGCCATGTTTTTTATCTTTATAATTCCATAAAAATATATGCACAAAGTGTTCTTTAAATAGGATGAGGATGAAACATACAGATCACTGTGGCACATAGTGAGATATAAATTGATGTATACTCCTCTCTTCCATACCCTTTTCTCTGAAAAATGTTAAGGCATTTCAGATCCAGTTTGTATGCAAATTCTTATACAACAGAATAGGTGTTTCACTCTGGGTTTCATACTGTAATTATTACAAGAAAGAAATCAGGATTCTTAGACATTGAAAACTCAGACACATTTTTTTTTCCTGATAAAGAACTTTTTCACATTTGTATACCCATTCTTCTCCTCTCAAATCTCTCCACACCTTAAATATTGTCTCTTTAATTTGGCAAATAGAAAAGAAAATCTCCAGTTTATTCAAAACTTATTTTCTAAATGTGTGATACTAATAAAAATTCATGGCAGTTAGATGCATATTACTCAAACATTTAGGATATGACTACCTGATGTACACTATATTGTGATGAAAATTAAGTTGCTTGATGATGAGTTTCTATATTATAACATTGCAAGAAACATTTGGCTGATGAGAGGCTGTCTATCTTGAAACCAATTATGATTTTATTTTACAACCAGCTTTTACTATCATCTTTTAACTCTGGGGATGAAGCAATTAAATTTCAATTAAAAATCAAGAAGCTTTTGTCTCCAATGAAATGCTTTATTCAGAGAGAATTCATTAAATAGCTACTGTAAGTAGAACCCTGCACTGACAGAACTAGACTGAATGCAGAATAGCTGTTATTACTCTAATGCCATTATTATCACAAGACCAATGGAAGATTTAGAATATCATAGCAAATATCTCCATAGAAAATGCAGTTGAACTGCACTGTTTATCAATATTATTTTAGATTTGATCAATTTTGTGAGTAATCTGAGAAATACAGAGAAGGAAAGTGGTTTCTCTAAAGTGACAAATGAGATTTACCTAGATTTTTTGAATCCCGAACAGCCCTGCTCACAATTTTCCACACATCAGTGGAAGAATGCTATTAAATTTTAGGAAAGACTTAAAAATAACTCTGCTTTTCTCCTTTTTTTAAAGAAAAAGCTGGAATGTACTCTGGCTTATTGGTTGAAAGCAGATGCATTGATTTCTTTTTGAGCTTGGAATTCAACAAAAGGATGTCTTCTCCTTCTGTCATGCTCAATGATACATTTAGGGTGCCTATTACATGTAGTGAAAATATTCATACAATTTTTAGGAAAAATCCCCAGACTCAGTCACACAAACATAAAATAAACTACCTTACTCATCAAAATAAAACAAAAACAAACAAAAACTACAACAGTGAAAACCCTGAAATGGATCATTCGGCCAAGATAATCACTTGTTCGTTACAGTTCAATATTAGAGTCTTTTGTGAGATTGCAATGAGTTTAGATTTTCCTTGTGTACATTTTGAACTGTTAGCCCAATGCATTCATGTCCATTTTGAAAAATGTCATTTGTAGGATATCAGATGGGTGAAATCAACTAGACTGCAAACTCCTTCGGGGCAAGGAGAATGTATAATACATACTTGTAACCCTTGTTAGCATGATGTCTTGCTCATGATTAATATTTAGATGTAGGGTGACGAATGAATCGATAAGTGAATATGTAAAATAAACATATTAATCAAAGAAATGAAGTTAGTTCAAATTTGGGGTTGGTTAAAAATAAGAACAAATATGAAACATTTGATGAATCTGAGTCCTTAAGTTGGTCTTAGAAAGCAGCTTTATGAATGACAGGAGCTAAAACTACCAGAGTTCTACAGGTAATGAACACCCAGACAATCAAACCCTCTAAAACTCTGGATTGGAACTAACTCTACATTTCTTATGCAGGTGCCCATGTGCAGCCGTTTCCCAAACTGGTGCTCTCAGACACTTTTTTTCCATGGCATTAATCTGTAAGCAGTATAGGAAGGGTACCAGGCTTTGGTAAATTTGAAAACAGTGGGCTAAATGCAAATAAACATAGTTGTACAAGCCCCTTCATTTCTGACTTATAATCTCTAAAATATTAATATATAATGTAAATCTCTGGGAGAAAATAGAGATAGTCTTTTCCCAAACTGATTTGAATATAGAATTGTTTGTTATATTTGTTACAGAATTGATGATGCATCCACTGATATTTCCTAAACTTATATTTATGTGGAACATAATTTGAGAAACCCTGGCCTAGAGAATTAAAAAAAGCTAAATCTAGCCATGTGGCAAATTTATCCACTTTTGAAATAGCATATCAAATAGATAAATTAATGGATAGTGCAATTAACATGAAGATAATGAGGGTGATGCTGATGATGAATAAAACTTATTGAATGTTTACTATCTGCTAAGCACATGGTCTTATCTCATTTAACTTTAATGAGTCCCATTAAGATAGTTCAGGATTGAGAGACTATATCAGAGATTTGATTTACTCATCCAAGGGTTGAGCAGATCTGAGGTGAGCTGGATCTTAGTCCATATCACTATTCTGTATGCCTTCCTTTGAATTTTACAATTAGCACCAGGCATAGTAGAAGTAGTGCTGAATAATAACCTCATTACTTCTTTTTACTCTTTAGTGTAAGTAGAGGTACCAAAATTATCAACCACATATTTATTTAGTATATTTAAGAATTCTTAACAATTTGCCATATATGTATACATATGGCATATATACATATGTATATGAGTGTGTATAATTGTGTTCATCAATACAGTTTTTTTTTTTTTTTTTTTTAACACAGAGTCTTACTCTGCTGCGCAGGCAGGAGTGCAGTGGCAGTGATCTTGACTCACTGCTGCAATCTCTGCCTCCCGGATTCAAGTGATTCTCATGCCTCAGCCTCCCGAGTAGCTGGGATTAGAGGTGCCCTCCACCACGCCCGGCTGATTTTTGTATTATTAGTAGAGCTGGAGTTTCACCATGTTGGCCAGGATGATCTCGAACTCCTGACCTCAGGTGATCTGCCCAGCTCAGCCTCCCAAAGTGCTGGGATTACAGGCATGAGCCACCGTGCCTGGCCACAGTTTCCTTTTTAATGCTCAGATTGCCCCAACTGAGATCTCCTTCCAGTCATCTCTTCTATTCTTTTTTTAAAAAACCCAGTTAGTTTGTAAAACTTTCTTGCCTTTAGGCAAAAGTTGTCCCAAGTATATCTACACCTCCTCTTCTTCTGGCCTGGAAATAACTCTTTCTCCAAGGAACTCAATTTCTTTTAAAATGAATGATGTTTAGAGACTGAAATCTTGGTGCTAGGATAACAGTGCCTCTAGAGTCTTTTAATGGACCAAGGCAAGAAATATGTGAAACAGTGTATGTGTAAAAAATAATAATAAAATATATTTATTTTCAGTTTTTACTCAGTTTCTTTGATTTTACACTTGTGTATCTCTTTCTCTTATTTTGAAGATCCATGATTTCTAGCAATATTAACATAATTGTTTATTTACATTTTTATACAATGTTTATAAAATATTCTTGGGGCCAGCCGTGGTGACTCACACCTGTAATCCCAGTGCTTTGGGAGGCCAACGCGGGCGGATCACCTGAGGTCAGGAGTTCAAGATCAGCCTGGCCAACATGGTGAAACCCTGTCTCTACAAATATTTAAAAATAATAATAATACTTAGCTGGGCATGATGGCAGGTACCTGTAATCCCAGCTACTCGGGAGACTGAGGGGGAAGAATTGCTTGAACCCAGGAGGCGGATGTTGCAGTGAGCCAAGATCGTCTAATTGCACTCCAGGCTGGGCAACAGAGAAAGACTCCTTATCCAAAAAAAAAAAAAAAAAAAATTCTTATATTACATTTAAAGATACTGAATAACTTTTGTATTTCTTTTTGTCCTTTGTATGTATCTCACTATGTATATTCAGTTTAAAAAGCTGTATTTTAAAGGTACACAAAATGATTATTTCATGTGTGTTACTATAACTTTTTTGTTAAGTATTTCATGGTGTTTTAAATATATAAAATATTTAAGTGGTTAAAGAGTAAAGACTACGTGAAATGGTACTCTCGGGCAATTTTCATTTTCTTCCCTGTTCTCTTCACCCCAATTCTCACCTCCTATAGGTAACCATTTTTATTAGTTTTTGATTTATATTTTTCACTGATGCTTTTTTCCAGCAGAAGCATATATGCATGCATATTATCTCCTCCCTTTTCTTACACAACATTCAGCCTAATAAACACCCCTCCTTATATTTTGCATTTTTCACTTAAATGTGTATCACAGAGTTCAATGTCAGTACATAGAAATCTTCCTCATTCTTTTCACAACTGCGTAACATTCTGATCTGTGCTAACAAATTAATAAGCATTTGTTTGTTTCCAGTCACTTGCTATTATAATGTCACAAAAAATAACCCAAACATAATTCATTTAATACTTTTATTTGTATACCTTTAGTATAGATTTCCAGAAGTGGTACTGCTGTCTAATTTTGTTAGATATTGCCAGATTTCCTTCATAGAAAAGTTGTATACACCTATCAGTTGTGTCTGCGAGTACCTGTTTCTTTGTATTGGCTTGGGCTGCAAAAATAACACTCCAAAACTTAGTCACTTGAGACAACCACCATTTAAATTAATTAGTTCATGATATTGTGGGTGAGTAATTTAGGCTAGGGTTAGCTGAACAGTTCTTTTCTCAGCTGGGCTCTGTCCTGGGCCTATGGTCGAATGCAGATCAGTATCTTTATCTATAAAATGAAGATCATAAAAGTATCTCACTCAACGGGTTTTTGAGAGAATTAAAAGAGATAATTTAGGTGAAATTTCTGGTACATAATAAGTACCAGGCTCAAAAAATGTTAGCTGCAATATGGATCAGTGACCTAAATGTAAGAGCTAAATCCATAAAATAATGAGAAGACATAGTGGTAAATCTTTATGACCTTAGATTTAGCAATGTAGGCCGGGCGTGGTGGCTCAAGCCTGTAATCCCAGCACTTTGGGAGGCCGAGACGGGTGGATCGCGAGGTCAGAAGATCGAGACCGTCCTGGCTAACACGGTGAAATCCCGTCTCTACTAAAAAAAAAAAAAAATACAAAAAACTAGCGGGCGAAGTGGCGGGCCCCTGTGGTCCCAGCTACTCGGGAGGCTGAGGCAGGAGAATGGCGTAAACCCGGGAGGCGGAGCTTGCAGTGAGCTGAGATCCCGCCATTACACTCCAGCCTGGGCAACAGAGTGGGACTCCGTCTCAGAAAAAAAAAAAAAAAAAGATAAAAAAAAAAAGATTTAGCAATGTATTTTTAGCTATGTCACCAAAAGCATGAGAAAAAAAAAAAAAAAAAAAAAAAGAAGAAGAAGAAGAAAGAAAGAAATGAATTTATCTGACTGCATTGAAATTAAAATATTGTGTATATCAAAAGATATTATAAAGAAGGCGAAAAGAAAACCTACGGAATGGAAAAAGTATTTGCAAATCATATATCTGATCAGGTGTTATTTTCTGTAATATATTTAAAAAACCTTTACAATTCAACAACGAAAAGACAACCCAGTTTAAAAATGACCAAAGGACTTACAGATATTTCTCCAAATGAACGCATGAACAAGAGGCTCAACATTATTAGTCACTAGGAAAATGCAAATCAAAATCACAATGAGGTACTACTGCATACCTGCTAAAACGTCTACAATAAAAAAAATAGAAAATAATAAATGTTGGTGAGGATTTGGAGAAATTGAAGCCCTCGTACATTGTGAATAGGAATGTAAGCTGGTTCAACCACTGTGAAAAAAAATTTGGTGGTTCCTCAAGAAGTTAAACATAGGATTACCATACAATCTAGCAATTTTACTCCTAGAATCATGCCCCAAAAGAATTGTAAACAGGTACTCAGACAAGTACATGGCACACACATCTTCACAGTAGCACCATTTACAGTAGCCAAAAGGTGGAAAATGCCCAAATGTATATCAAATAATGGATAAACAAATTACTGAATATTCATACAATAGAATAATATTTAACCATAAAAATGAAGAATTAATATATGCTACAATATAAATGGACCTTGAAAATATCATGTTAAGTGCAAGAAACCAGACAAAAAAGGTTACATGTTCTATGATTCATTTTTTGTGAAATATCCAGAATAAATAAATCCATAGTGACAGAATGCAGATTAATGGTTCCCAGGGGCCTGGAGGAGCAGGGAATGGGGAGCAACTGCTTAATTGGTATGGTATTTATTTTAGGGTGATGAAAACGTTTTAGAAGTGGATAGAGATGGTGATTGCACAGCATTGTAAGTGCAGTAAATGCCACTGAATTATTTACTTTAAAATAGTTAATATTATGTTATGTAAATTTCACCTAAATTAAAAAATAAAAAATTAAAAGTAAGAGGAAGAGAGTGGAAAGTGCTATAGGTGAAACAATGTCTTCCATGATTTGACAATTGTTGAAGCTGGCTAATGGGTATACAAAGGCCCATTATACTAGTTTGCATATTTTGTATATTTTTAAAACTTTTCATTAAAAAAATAGAAATAAGAATAACAAACATATATGAGCAGCAATTTGATTCTGCACCTAATATAGTTTTCGCCTATACTAATTTACACATTGCAGAACAAATTTTAGTGGCAGATATTTTCTCTATTTTCTATCTTTAACTCAAGCATATTGCCTTTATAGGACTTTGTAAACGGGGCTAACCAAATCCACCCTTCAAGCAATTTCTCTTGCCTTAACCCATCCAAATAATTAAGAAATAAATGTCTCATTCTCAGAAGCTTTATTGTGCTAATTTTTTCCCCTTAAATCTATAGAGGTAAGGCTCTGAATCTGGATTTCCTGGCAGTACTAGACAACTTGAAATATGTGCAACATACGTGTTTCTGTATTCCATACCTTTTGTGTGCGAAGGGGGTTCATAGCTTCCATCAGATTCTTGAACAGGCCTGTGATCTTATAAAAACCTAAATACCTCAGCAAACATGAGAAGAAGAACTGTACATGATAGAGTATCAAGATACAGTTGTAAATGACAGCAAACTCAATTTAACATGGATTAACAATTGAGAGACATATTGGCAGAGGTAGCTGACAGAGAGGTGGTTCAGCTTCAGTCATGGCTTCTTCTTAGGGCTCAAACAATGTCATCAAGACTGGCTTTTGTTCTTTTCTTCTCTCAGCTTTGTGTTCATCCCCCTGACTCTCTTTTCCAGCTTTCTTTATGTGAGTATTAAAGAATCAGATATCCTCTCTTGACTTACAGGATAAGATAATGCCCACCCACACCACGAGGCTGTGAGTAGGGAAGGGTGGGTCCACAAAGGAAACTCTATTACCAAAAGGGAAAAAATGGATGCTGGATGGGCAAATATAACAAATAATTACTAAGAATGCTAATAATGAATCTTCATATGGATAGCAAAGTTAAGTTAGATTCCCTTATGTTTTCACAGAGAGAAAACACATCCAGTTTTTTTCACATTTCTTGACATCTGGGTTTGCTTTGATTAGGAAGACTGGGATCTAATATAATAGCAAGAAGGTATTTTGAATAGAGAATAAAGTGAAGAACTGGGCTAGGGCAAGAGCTGGGGAATCTGCCACTGGCGTTAGCTTTGGTGAAGGGGCCAAAAAGAAGGGCACATCATTCCAACTGAAATTCGTGACCTGATCAGCAAAGGGAGGAGAGCAGGGAGTCAATCAGGAGTAGAGGCCCAGCAACAGCTCACAGGATGAAAGGCAGAAAGAAGGGAGAGCTACACTTAGAAACAGGTGGTGAGAGTCACAGGATATATTCTTTTAGTGGACATGATCATCATAATAAAAATAATAACCGCTTACTAAGCATTTCCTATGTTCCAGACACTGCCCTTGTGTGTATTATCTCCACTATAAACTCCTATGCGGTGGGCATTATTATCCTCATTTAATTTGTGAAAAGGATCATTATGTTTACATTACTTGCCCAAGGCCATGGTGTCTGATTATCACTAAGCTCATTCCCCTTGCCACTTCCATTGCAGAATGGCTCCGTGGGACCAAAGAATTCACTGTACTGACAGAATGTTGCTTTAAAAACATAAGATATTATAGCACAAGCTAGAATTAACATTTTTCTATGTAATGAACACTGTGCTAAGAGCTGCATAAGCATTACATAATTTTATCCCTACAAAAATCCTATCTGCACTGACCAATGAGCAAGCTATGATTTCCCAGAGTCGCATAGGGAATCTGACCTAAGAATGTGTTCTCATTGTCACTCGCTGATTACAGGATAATCAGAGTGAGAAGAAAATGTACAGAATGGGAGAAAATATTTGAAAACCACACATTTGACAGAGGATTAATATCTAGGATATACAAGGAACTCAAATATCTCAACTGCAAGACAAAAACAAAACAATTCTTTATTTTATTTTATTTTATTTTTTGAGACAGAGCCTTGCTCTGTCACCCAGGCTGGAGTTGCAGTGGTGCAATCTTGGCTCAGTGCAACCTCCACGTCGCAAATTCACGCCATTCTCCTGCCTCAGCCTCCCGAGCAGCTGGGACTACAGGCGCCCACCACCACGCCCGGCTAATCTTTTTTTTTTTTTTTCTATTTTTAGAGAGACAGGGTTTCACCATGTTAGCCAGAATGGTCTCAATCTCCTGACCTCGTGATCCGCCTGTCTCGGCCTCCCAAAGTGCTGGGATTACAGGCTTGAGCCACCGTGCCCGGCCAAAACAATTCATTTTAAAAATGGGCAAATAATCTGAACAGATATTACTTAAAAGAAGACATCTAAATGGCAAATGAATATATGAAAAATGCTCAACATCACTAATAATCAGAAAAATGCAAATCAAAACCACAGTGAAGTATCATCTTATTCCAGTTAGAATGACTAATAACAAAAAGATGAACAACAAATGCTGGAGAAAATATGAGGAAAAGAGAATCCTTGTACAGTGTTGTTGGTGATGTGAACTAGTACAGCACTACGAAGAACAGTTCTCGGAAGACTACAAACAAAACTATCATCTGATCCAGCAATCTCATTACTAGGTATTTATTCAAAGGAAAGGGAATCAGCACATCAAATACTTATCTGTGCCCTCATGTTTATTGTAGCACTATTTACAATAGCCAAAATATGGAATCAACCCAAATGTCCAAAAGCAGATGAATAGAGAAAGAAAATGTGGCAATATATACACAATGGAATACTATGCAGCTATAAAAAGAATGAAATCTTGTCATTCATGACAACATGGATGAGCTTGGAGGATGTTGTCTTAAGTGAAATAAGCTAGGAACAGAAAGTTAATCACTGCATGTTCTCATATGTGGAGGCTTAAAGTTGATCTCACGGGAAGTAAAGAGTAGAATAGAGGGTACTAGAGGCTTGGAGGGTAGGGAGAAAGGAAGGATGGGGATAGATTTGTTAAAGAATACCCAAAATTACAGATAGATAGGAGGAACACATTTTAGTGTTCTATTGCACTGTGGGATGACTATAGTTAACAATCATGTAATATCTTCAAAAAGCTAGAAGAGAGGAATTTGAATGTTCCCAACACAAATAAATAATACATAATTGAGGTGATGGGTATGCTAATTACTCTGATATGAACACTATGTATTTATCAAAACTTTGCTATGTGCGCTGTAAATATGTACAATTATTATGTGTTGATTAAAAACACTTCGAATAATTCTCATTACAATAAAATTTGGGGGCTATATTTTATCTTTACATACAAGAGATCATTGTACAGTGATCTCACTCCATCAAGCATGCATGTTATCAGGGTTCGTGGAAAGAAAATGTATAAAATACTTTTAACTTGGTGAAAAGATGAGAACAGTTCTGGTTTTTATTTTGCCCTGAGCTTTTCACTGACTTCTCTTTATTAAATTTCTCCCCTGATGTCAAAAGTTTGATGTTTTCCTCCTTGTTTATTTCTCTTCTCAGAGATGACTTTGATACTGATATGTGATTTGATTCCATTAGCTGAAGTTTCCCTGGGTTTTTGATTGGTGCTGTGTCTAAAGTTCTGGGGATAAGCATCAAAGACAACTGCTTTATTTTTATATGCCAGAGAGGAGAAAATCAATCTTCATCCCTTAGGGACAGAACTTCTGGTGTCAAAAGTCCTTCCATCCTTCCAGTACCTTCTTATCACTGGCATCCTTTAGCAAGGTAAAAAGGCAATGCAGGAGACCATTGTGTGTAAATACTATGAGATAATATTATTCACAATAATAATAATATATTCTTTCAAAAAATAATTATTGAGCATATCCTATATTCCAGGCTTTTGGAATGCGTTAGCAAACAAAATACTCAGACAGTTTTAATTCTAGCATGTAGACACAGATACAAAATGATAATAACAAACATAATAAGTAAATTTAAAATATATATATATAATGCTTAGTATCAAGTTCATTTAAAAAGGGGGAGAAAGTAAAGCAAAGTAAAAAAAATAGAAAATATGGGATAGGAGCTGGCTGTAGTATTAAATGAGCTGAGCATTATAAGCATCATTGAGAGGGTGAGATATGAATAAAGATTTTAGGGGGCGACGAGAGAGTTGCAAGTGTAAAGCTAGAGGACTAGCATTCCAGGTAGAAGGATAGTCAGTACAAAGACCCTGCCGCAGCCATATGCCCAGCAAGTTTGGGATTTGCAAAGTGGCCAGCGTAGCAGAGGCCAAGAGAGAAGGAGGATACCAGAAAAAGATGAGGCTGGAGAGATAGCAGGAAGCTAGACTGCACAGGCTTTGTAGGCCATTGTAAGGACTTTGGTCTTTATTTTGATTAAAATAAGGTTTTGAGCAGACAAGAGTATTATTCCATAATTTTTTAAATAAATCATTCTGAGATTAGATTGAAGGATAGCAAAGGTAGAAGCAGGAAAATCTGTTGTTAGATTGTTATAGAAATCCAAGAGATGGTTCAGATCAGGTGATAGCAATGAATATAATAAGAGATCAAGTTCTTCACAATTTCCTGACATATCTGATGTGAACTGTGCCAAACAGTGTGATTATCAATGGAGATGAGAAAGGCTGTGAGTAGAACACTTTTGGGAGAAAGATCTGGAGTTCCCTGAATGCATTTATTTATTCATTCATCCATTCATTTTAATTCGTTCAATAACTATTCATTAAGTATTATGTGCCAAGCATTCTCTTACTAGTTTTCACAAAAAAGTAGTGAATGCAGATGAGGAAACAGAGGCTCTGAGAGTTTAAGCTGTTTAGCAAAGATAATTCTGCTTGTAATCAGCAGCATTGTATTTCCAACCTGAGTCTTTTGTGTTTTTACCTCACTTACTTGCCTGCAGCCTATCACATGTGGCTTGAATGCACGACAGAACCAAAGAAAAATGAGAAAACGATACTTTATTTATATGTTACTAAATACGGGAAATACTTTATTGCAAATTTAAAGACTTTTCTCTCATGTCCTAATCTTTCTGTAAAATACTGGTAACCCTCCCTTTCCCCATTATTTTTTAAGGCCCTTAAAATATCCCACTGATAACTCTAGGTATAAATGACTGTGTGTTCTGCTATTTGGAAGATATATCAGAAAGACACTTGTCAAAGCCTCCAAATTTGGAGGTATTTTTGCAACAATTAAAATATTATGAAATATAACATCAATCATTTATTCATCAAGGAGGTAAAACAGCAGTGAGAACCGAAGGTATGAAAAGAGTCAAGGTTTCCCATGATAAAAAAACAAAGATAAAACAAAAGACAACTTTTTCTTCAGTTTCAATACTAGAAATTATATCCCTTTGGATACAAACCATAAGAGCAAAGGCAATACTCTTTCTTCTGAGAGCACCTTTCACAGCTGAGTGGAAAGCTCCTCCAGCCCTCAGGCCTTCCCACTCTTTCCTGCCTCTCAGAAGGGAATGTGGCACCCCTGATGCTTTCCTCTGTGCCTCTATGTCCTGGTTTAGGGCTTCATTAGTGCTCCTTTTAGTTTTGATTGCCTCTGATGGAGCTTGAAACAACTCTCACATTGGAAAGGAAAAAAATGTCCCTCCACCTTTACGTTTACACCTTTTAATTTTCAATTTTAGGTAGCTATTTAATAGCTTATTTTTCTTGGACATAACCTGCAGTTGGGATTTTGAGGCTGTTCTGGGGTTTTTAATGTTTCCATAAAGATGTCCTGCTTGTGGTATGCGTAGTTGGTGAACTTTATTTTCTATTACATGTGAAAAAACTAGCACTCCCTTCATCTATCCATGATGGTACATTTGTTCCCCTATGTGCAATTTTGAATTTAATACAAAGAAGAGAGCACACAGCTATGAGAAACAAAGATGTGCTTACAGCATGATCTCACTTTTCCCCTCACTGCCAATGCCATCTGAAGAGGAAACAGGAGACATGGAATGGGAGGTGAGGGAGGATGAGTCACTAGTATGAGACAGGCAGAACTCATGGACACTCAGGGATGCATAGGAAAATAACAGCTATATTCATTATGTGTTGAGATAACCCAGAGTTATAAGATCTGGAGATTATAAAAAAAATGGCAGGTTTGGCTAAATCATAACTGTACTTTTCTTACTCTGGAAGATAGATGCAGAAGCAGACAGAGTCTTGACACATGGATTTCTTCCATAAACAGAGGAGCCGTTCTTTTGCAACAACAAGGGCATTATCTACCTTCCCACTGATTCTGAAATGACATTTGTGTAACTGCCCAAGAGCTTCTTCTGCCTGCTGCACAAATGCCATGGC
This sequence comes from Piliocolobus tephrosceles, assembly GCF_002776525.5. NCBI lineage: Eukaryota > Metazoa > Chordata > Mammalia > Primates > Cercopithecidae > Piliocolobus > Piliocolobus tephrosceles. Next base: position 146,066,630 of record NC_045437.1, on the reverse strand, counting down.
ATTGCAGTAAAGAAAGAGTTTAACAGACACCAGGCCAGCCACACCACATGGGAGACTCAAATTATCTCTCCTCCAAAACTCATAGGTTTGGGATTTTTTCAAAGGCAGTTTGGGGGAAGTAATGGGGGTAGCCAGGTAATGAGTGCTTGCTGATGATTTGTTGAGGCACAGATTAAATTATAGGGAATTGAAGCTGTCCTGTTGTGTCCTCAATTGCTTCTGGGTAGGGCCACAGGTACATGGTGGGTGGGTCCAGGTAGAGGCATGAGTGTCAGACATACAGAAATCCTGAAAAGATATCTCAAAAGACAAACCTATAATAGTGGTTTTATCTGCAGGAATAACTGGGGAGGTTGCAGATCTTATAAACTCTGGAATAATGGTTGAAAATCCTTTATATCTACTCCTTAGCAGGACTCAGGCTCCTCTCCTCCTCCCAACCTGCTGGCCTCCCATTAGCCTTAAAAGTTATTGAGTTTGTGGGGAAAGTCTACTATTATTTAAACTATAGCCTAAATGTCTCTTAAAGTCAGCTTGGCCCCAAAGCTCAGGGATAATTAAGGGAAAGGCAAGATGGGGATGGATTAGTTCAGCTCACTGTTAAAACTTTTCTCATTGATACAATTTTTGCAAAAGCAGTTATATTTGGGATTCATTCTTGCTTACCACTGTGATAGAATGCTTCTAGAAGTTGTTAGTGTCTTAAGATGGCTTATTTTCATAGTCTGAGAAACCCTAATTATTCTCAACCTTCCACTTTTGAATTAGTGATAAATAGGTAAGTCTACAATTTTTATAATCTTCTAAGAAAAAAATTGATTGCTGAGAAACTAACTTACCTAGCAGTTTTAAAGGCTTTAAACTTTTTGTTTTCATGCTAAAAAGTTAACACTTTAACTTCTTTCTAATAATTCAAGTAAGTTTATTCGTGTTCTATGGCTTCCATAACCAATTACCATAAGCTTAGTTTTTTAAAATAAAACAAATTTATTATGTTATAGTTCTGAAAGCCAGAATTCTGATGTGGAGCTCACTGGGCTAAAAATCAAGGTATTGACTACATTCCTTTCTATTGGCTCTAGGGTAGCGTATTAGTCCATTTTCACACTGCTAATAAAGACATACCTGAGACTGGGTAATTTATTTTTTTATTTTCTTTATTTTTATTATTATTATACTTTAAGTTCTAGGGTACATGTGCACAATGTGCAGGTTTGTTACATATGTGTACATGTGCCATGTTGGTGTGCTGCACCCATTATCTCGTCATTTACATTAGGTATATCTCCTAATGCTAACCCTCCCCCCTCCCCCCTCCCCACAATAGACCCTGGTGTGTGATGTTCCCCTTCCTGTGTCCAGGTGATGTCATTGTTGAATTCCCATTGTTCAATTCACTATGAGTGAGAACATACAGTGTTTGGTTTTCTGTTCTTGCGATAGTTTGCTGAGAATGATGGTTTCCAGTTGCATCTATGTCCCTACAAAGGACACAAACTCATCCTTTTTTATGGCTGCATAGTATTCCATAGTGTATATGTGCCACATTTTCTTAATCCAAGACTGGGTAATTTATAAAGGAAAGAGGTTTAATTTACTCACAGTTCAGCATAGCTGGGAGGCCTCAGGAAACTTACAATCATGGCAAAAGGGGAAGCAAACATATCCTTCTTTACATGGCGGCAGGAAGGAGAAAATACCAAGCAAAAGAGAGGAAAGCCCTTTCCTTATAAAACCATCAGGTTTTGTGAGAACTCACTTATTATCATGAGAACAGTAGCATGGGGGTACCCGTCCCTATGATTCAATTACCTCCTATCGGGTCCCTCCCATGACACATGGGGATTAAATAAACTACAATTCAAGATGAGATTTCTGTGGAAACACAGCCAAGCCATATCAGGTAGAATCTGTGTTCTTACTTTTGCCAGGTTTAAGAATCCACTGCATTCCTTTGCTCATGACCTCACCCATCTTCAAAGTCAGCAATGGCCTGCCAAATCTTTCTCACATCCCATCACTCTGACCCTGACTCTTCTGCTTCTCTCTTCCACATTCATGAACCGTTGTGATTACACTGGGCCAAAATGGATAATCCAGGATAATCTTCTTATTTTAAGGTAAGCTGGTAAACAACCTTAATTCTATCCTCAGCCTGAATTCCCCCTTGCCATGAATATTACATGAATATTTAACAAAATATATTCACAGGTTCTAGGAATTAGGACATGGACATGTTTGGAGACCATTATTCTGCTTACCACAATAGATCATTTTGGAGAATCGGTATCAGATAGTACTGAATTAGCCCTGTCATTAGAAACTACATGTGTTTCTACCCTGGAGCCTTGTCCTCTGTTTATCACAGATGTAACAGTGCTAGTTTCTGACAGCACTCTCTCATTGAGGCCAGGTCCATCCTTCTTAACAGAAAGTTCTAAGCATACTTTAGCAACTGACCAAGGTTATTACATGAGATGAATCATTTTGCTGCTTATGTTCAAAACTGTTTTATTTCCTCTCAATGAAATCTAATTTCTTAAAATATTTATAATGTAAGTTTTCTAAAACTAATTTATTGCAGGAATTCTTAATGATTTTCAAAAGTCATACACATTGGCTGTTACATTTGTTCCAAAGTATTTAATATTTTAGGCTTTATTGCAGATGGTATTATTTTAGTTTAATTTTTGTTTCTTGCTAATATATAGAAATTCATGTCATTTTTGCATATTGACCATGTATCTTCCATCTTTGCTAAACTCATTGAGTAGTTTTAGTTTTCTTATAGATTCCATTCAGTCTTTCACATACACAATCATCATGTCTAAACAATCAAACAAACACAAATTTTTTTCTTTCTTCCTATCTGTTCACTTATTTCTTTGGACAAGACCACCAGTACAATATTGTATCAAAGTGATTAGAATAGACATTCTTGCCTTGTTCTTGACCTAAGAAGCAAAGTATTCCGTATTTTACTATTAAATATCATGCCAGGTTTCAAGATTATTTTAGCTGCCAATTATTAGGCAAGCAAATTTTCTTTCACTTGTAATTTGCTGAGAGTGTTTACCATGAATGAATATTAAATTTTGTTAAATGTTTTACATATGTATTTATATTATTCCATGAATTTTCTTCCTTACTTTTTACTGTGAATTACACAGATTGATTTTTAAATGTTGAAACAAAGTTGCATTTATGAGAACATCATTTGATTGTTGTATATTTGACTTACTGTATTTTTTTAAAAAACTCACCTTTCTTCCTTATTTTCTCACTGCATGTATTAGTCTATTTTCACACTGCTGATAAAGACATACCCAATATTAGGAAATTTACAAAAGAAAGAGGTTTAGTGGACTTAAAGTTCCACATGGGAAGGCATGGGAAGGTCTCACAATCATCGCAGAAGGCACGGAGGAGCAAGTCATGTCTTATGTAGATGGCAGCAGGCAAAGAGAGCTTGTGCAGGGAAACTCCCCCTTTTAAATTCATCAGATCTCATGAGACTTATTCACTATCATGAGAATAGCAGTGGGGAGACCTGCCCCTATGATTCATTTAGCTCCCACCAGGTGCCTCCCACAACACATGGAGATTCAAGATGAGATTTGGGTGTGGACACAAACCATATCACTGCGTATATTGTTTTATCACTGTCTTTGGCTTTCATCAGTTTGACCATGATGTATATTCAGATGTAAGGTTATTTGTATTTATTTTTCTTCCTTTTCACTAAGCTTCTTGCATCTATGAGTTGATGTATTTTGTCAGTTTTAGAAAGTCCTTGGTCCTTATCTATACAAATATTTTCCTGCCTTTTCTTTCTTCTTCTGGCACTCTTAATACTTATGTATTAGACCAACTGTTTTCGTCAAGTAAAGAGCTGATTTTTTTACTCCCTCTCATATTTTCATTGTTTCCCTTTGAATACTTTCTCTTGACCAATTTTCAAGTTTTTTTTATTGCTGTGTTTAGTCTGCTATTAAGCCCACCAAATGAATTATTCATTTCTGCTATCAAATTTTTCACTTTGAGCATTTATTTTTGGTTCTTTTAATAATCATCATGTTCCTTTTTCTTTGAAATACTTGTACCTTTCTGGAATTTATTTAGATTTATTTTCACTCGCCATTGAGTATGGCTAAAATTTCCTTTGCTCTTGAGAAAAAAAATATTACCCGTGTTTATGTCTAGGTCTTTCTCCTTTTCTGATGATTCTTTATTTACTCAAGCATTTATTAGGCACTCACTAGGTAAAAGTCAGATACTGTAAACCAAAAATAAAATTCTAAGTCCCCCAACTGACTAAATGGACCCTTCTTCTTGGCCAAGGGGATCCCAAAGAAAACCTGAAAAACTAATTCAAGACATGACAGGAAAGGAGGTCGGATATGCCTCTTTATACCCTTCTCCCTTTGGCTTGGAAGCAGAACTGATCAGCCTTAACCTTAAAATAGAGATCATAACACTGACAAAACAGACTCTTTGTAGCAATAAGATAACAAATTGCAACTTGATTCTTGTATAGCATCACATGACAGAAAACAGGCCTTAAAGGAAATCAAAATATTTCACCCCAAAATATATTTCTTTGACATATTTTGTAACAGCCCTAAAAAGTCATTTCTTGTGAGGAAAATTTACATTCTATTGAGAATCCCTTTCTCTTTCCAAGTATTTTCTTCATCCAGGAAAGATTAAACTAAGAGTCTGACCCCTTTTAATATCTGAAAAGAAACAAATTCCATCTACTCTCTCTGAAGCCCGTTACTCAGAGACGTCACTTACATAGCAAGAACTTTGGCTTCCTTAGCTCCTCTTGTCTTAACTAGAGCATTTTTTTTTCTGCTGACTTCAACTCTTCAGGCAAAGCTAAACTCTTTCATCCAATTGCTAGTCAGAGAATCTCTGAAGCTACCTATGTGGCCTATGGACCACCACACCCCTCCACATCCCCTGCTTTGAAATGTCCCACCTTTTGGGACTGAATCAATGTGTACCTTTAATGTACCAATTTATATCTTTGTAACTTCTTTCTCCCTAAAGTATATAAAATCAAACTGTAACCCAACCACCTTGGGCATACATTCTCAGGGCTTCAAGAAGCTGTGTCATAGGCCACAGCCATTCGTATTTTGCCCAAAATAAATCTTTTCAAATACTTTACAAAGTTTGGCTTTTTTTCATTAACAATACAAAAAAAAGGAGAACATGTAGTGTCTTCCCTCATGAAGATTGTAGACCAAGAAAATGTACTCAGAGCAACTGTAACGAAAGAAGTATAAGTTACTATGGGAATATATAATGAGGATTATTCTTCTAATTTTACCTTAAGAGACAAATGAGGTTGCTCACCTCCAAGCTCTTGTCACAGATTTAGGAAGCACATTGATAGTCATTTCACCATAGCCCTTCAACATCCCATTATTAAACTGACAAGGTAGTAAAATGCAGTGCAAAATCTTTGTTGGAATGAGTAAAAAGTTTGTTCTCCACTAAGAATAGGCATGGGTGGACAAAATTAATAAAATTAAGGGTTTAGCATAAGTTCACAGATAGTTGTATTTATGACCGGAAGAGAAGAGACTATGCCATTTAAAACAAATTTCCTCTTATCCTTAAAATTACAGCTCAAAGCTCATCTCCTCTCTGTAAAATTATCTGAGTTCCTTTCCAATCCCTTTCTACTTCCAGAGAAAATTGGTTGCTACTTCATGTTTGATTTCCAAGCTCTTTATTCATACTTCCATTATAGTACCTTATCATTGTCTGTTGGTTGTTTGACACGTTTGGCCTCTCTTCTTAGCAGTTTTCCCCCAGAGGCAAAGGATCTTTTTGTATTCCTATCTCCCAGCCTAATCGAATTGAAATGAAAAGTACTTCCATTGTCTATTTTCATTTTAACAATGGCTATATAATATCTTTTTCTGTTTATTTGCTCAATTCAATATTTCTGTAAACATCATCTTATGAAAATACATAATGTGTCTTGTTAGTACCCTAATAATTTCATTTATTCATTAATCTTATAAACACAGATTAAATCCTGAGCTAGATTCTTTATGTGCCAAGACAAATGTCGTTCTTTTCCATCTTTCTTCTTTATGTGTAGGGCCTGTTGAGCTTTCATGGAGATAATCTTCAATCAATATACAACTATTGAAAACCTACTGTGCCAAAACATGCCAGGCATTGATGAAATAATTGTTAGCAAATTCAAAGAGAATTTCTGCCCTCATTAAGATCCCATCTAGCAAAGGAGAATGCATATTAATTAAATAAGTATATGTAAAATTGCAATTCTGATGACTACAATGAAGAATAGGTATAGCACTATTTGACCTTATGGAATTCTAAAGAGGCCAACTGTTTCTGTAGGCAAAATTACTCGTAAAATGCAGAATATGCCTGAAATTTATCAAAAATAGTTAACATTTACTTATTAATAACTGATTAAATGAATGGTACCTTCTGTCTTTGCATGGCATTATTTCTCCACTCTTGCTTTGCCTTAATAGTTTTTCTTAATGATCTGTCAAAAAAAGCATAAAGGAAGTAATCCAGAATTTCTTAAGAAAATAAAAGGAAAATTAAATCATTTTAAAAATAAGATTCCAAACATTTTAGTCTTTAATTTGATTTAATGTAAGTTCTGGTGACCTGTGTCTCTTACTCACTGAGGAGAAAATTTGGTAACAGAACTTGTTGTATTTGGCTTTATGATATACGCACATATGCACACATGCACATGCATGTGCACACAAATGAGTAAAGTGAATTAAATATTTGTTTTTATTTTCTAGTGAAATCCCTGGCATAGCCTTTAATAGGCTGAGACACTTTTACTTGCTTCAGAGATTAATAAAATTTTACCTACTTCATAGGATAATTACAAGAATTAAAATAGAAAGCCTAGTACTAGGATTAAATAAAACAGTAAGCACACTCTATTTTTTTGTTTGTTTGCTTGTTTTTGACAAAGTCTCGTCCTGTCACCTAGGCTGGACTGCAATGGCATGATCTCAGCTCACTGCAACCTCTGCCTCCCTGGGTTCAAGCGATTCTCCTGCCTCAGCCTCCCAAGTAGCTGAGATGACAGGCACGTGCCACCATACCCAGCTAATTTTTTTTTTTTTTTTTGTATCTTTAGAATAGACAGGGTTTCACCAGGTTGGCCAGACTGGTCTCAAACTCCTGGCCTCATGATCCACTCGCGTTGGCCTCCCAAAGTGCCAGGATTACAGTCATGAGCCACTGCCCCTGGCTAGCACATTCTATTCTATTTCTCCCATTGATTACAACTAAAAATCCTAGAAGAAATATATAAAGTAAAGATAACTCTGGAAAATAAATAATAGCAGGCCAACTAAATAGTAAAAACTTGTGGAATGGGCCATGTGGCAGTGAATTTTTTGGTTACTGCTAATCTCTATTCTCTTTGCTTATATGGTTTCTGATGAGATGCCTGCTATAATTCTTATCTCTGTTCCTCTGTAGGTAACGTGTTTTTCCCCTATCTGGCTTTCTTCAAGACTGTCTCTT